>NC_042962.1:23054174-23349174 GCF_901001165.1 Salmo trutta
ATACTGTATCTTACTCTGTGATGTATGGTATATTGGTGTAATAGTAATATCTGTAGTAGTATTGTAGAAGTAATGCGGTAACTCTTACCAGGCGGGGTATGGTATGTTGATATAATAGTATACAGTACCAGTCGAAAGGTTTTTCTAAACTTGTACTATTTTCTACATTGTAGATTAATAGTGAAGACTTCAAAACTATGAAATAATACATATGGAATCATGTAGTAAGCAAAAAAGTGTTAAATCAAAATATATTTTAGATTTTTTGATTCTTCAAAGTAGCCACCCTTTGCTTTGATGACAGCTTTGCACACTCTTGGCATTCTCTCAACCAGCTTCATGAGGTAGTCACCTGGAAAACATTTAAATTAACAGGTGTGCCTTGTTAAAATTTAATTTGTGGAATTTCTTTCCTTTTTTATGCATTTGAGCCAATCAGCTGTGTTGTAACAATGTAGGGATGGTTTACAGAAGATAGCCCTATTTGGTAAAAGACCAAGTCCATATTATGGCAAGAACAGCTCAAATAAGCAAAGACAAATTACAGGCCATCATTACTTTAAGACATGAAGGTCAGTCAGTATGGAAAAAGTTTCTTCAAGTGCAGTCGCAAAAACCATCAAGCGCTATGATGAAACTGTCTCTCATGAGGACCGCCACAGGAAAGGAAGACCCAGAGTTACCTCTTCTGCAGAGAATAAGTTCACTAGAGTGACAGCCTCAGAAATTGCAGCCCAAATAAATGCTTTACAGAGTTCAAGTAACAGACATCTCAACATCAACTGTTCAGAGGAGACTGCATGAATCAGACCTTCATGGTCGAATTGCTGCAAAGAAACCACTACTAAAGGACACCAATCAGAAGAAAAGACTTGCTTGGGCCAAGAAACACAAGCAATGGACATCAGACCGGTGGAAATCTATCCTTTGGTCTGATGAGATTTTTGGTTACAACCTCCATATCTTTGTGAGACGCAGAGTAGGTGAACGGATGATCTCTGCATGTGTGGTTCCCACTGTGCTGATGACACTGTCAGTGATTTATTTAGAATTCAAGGCACACTTAACCAGCATGGCTACCACAGCATTCTGCAGCGATACGCCATCCCATCTGGTTTGCGCTTAATGGGACTATAATTTGTTTTTCAACAAGATTATGACCCAACACACCACCAGGCTGTGTAAGGGCTATTTTACCAAGAAGGAGCGTGATGGAGTGCTGCCTCAGATGACCTGGCCTCCACAATCACCTGACCTCAACACAATTGAGATGGTTTGGGATGAGTTGGACCGCAGAGTGAAGGAAAAGCAGCCAAGAAGTGCTCAGCATATGTGGGAACTCCTTCAAGACTGTTGGAAAAGCATTCCAGGTGAATCTGGTTGAGAGAATACCAAGAGTGTGCAAAGCTGTCATCAAGGCAACTTGCCCAGTGGTGTATGGTATGTGTTGATGTTATACTAATATCTGTTGAATAGTAGTAGTATTGTAGTAGCAGTAACTCTTACCCAGTGGTGTATGGTATGTTGATGTTATAGTAATAGCTGCAGTATTATATTCATAGTATTGTAGTTTTTTTTCCATAACTTACCCGGTTGTCTATGGCATGTTGATATAATAGTAATATGTGCAGTATAGTAGTAGTTTTGTAGTAACTCTGTAGTTGTATTGTAGTAATTCTTTAACTGCTGCCTAGTTAAATAAAGGTTAAATATATATATATTTTTAAACAACTCTTACCCAGTGCTGTATGGCATGTATAGTATTATATGTAGTATTATATTAGTAGAATTGTAGAAGTAGTAGTAGCATTGGAGTAGCAGTAGTTGTGTTGTAACTTACCCAGTGGTGTATATTATGTTGATGTAATAGTAGTATATTAGTAGTAGTATATTAGTAGTAGTATTGCAGTAACTCACCCAGTGGTGTATGGTATATTGATACCTCCCAGGTTGATGCTCTCACAGCCCACGATGAAGAGCGTAGAGAAACAGAGCAGAGACACCCCGCTACAGATCATAGCCAGCTTGGCTGACTCTCTGGCTCCCAACTTCAGCTTCTTGATGATGTAGCCCCCTAGGACGATACCCACCCCAGCACTGGGCACGATGATCACACCTGGGTTGGGGGAGAGAGAGCCATTATTATTTTGAACATAAATAAGCCGCAGGTGCCTACTGGTACATTGAAACAAATTAACTTTACACAGGCTTTAACGAAACACGGCTTGTAACAAAATAAACAGGCTTTAACGAAACACGGCTTGTAACAAAAAATTACAAATTTGCAATAAGCTTTAGCTGTCTTTTTGCACTGAGTCAATTCCTCACGCTGCTGTTTCCAACGTCTTATCATCGACTCATTAAGACCAAGCTCCCGTGCAGCAGCTCTATTTCCTTTTCCAACAGCCAGATCAATCGCCTTCAACTTGAAAGCTGCATCATATGCATTTCTCCGTGTCTTTGCCATGATGAGGGTGACAAAATGACTACCGTAATCAGAATGATGGGAAGTTTGAGAGCGCTCGATTTAATCTAAACAGTAAACAAAAAAGTTGTTTGACCTTAACCGGCAATTTCATTGGTCTAATGAAAGCTTCATGCCGCCAAAAAACTGAGCACGTCACAGAATGTGTTTTTTTTTAGAAAAAAAAATTGAAAGCGGGAAAAATCCATATATTAGCCGCGTCATTGTTTAAGCCGCGAGGTTCAAAGCGTGGGAAAAAAGTTGCGGCTTATAGTCCGGAATTTACGGTAGTTCAGGAAAAGCATTCAAGACAAGAAATGGGCAGAGGGCATGGTATTAGAGGGATATTGTAACAAACATTGACAACAAGTTGCTGTGAAACATATTATTCATGGGTTCCTCACTCGGTCGCATCGCTGCCATTGTCATCAACGTTCTACAGATGACTCAGCATATTGATGTCGCACTGATGGTTAATGCCAAGTCTTTCTGAAAGGTGGCTAATGACCGTTTTGTCAAATTTACACTATAGTGGCCTGGAAATAAGATGACATTGCTGAAGCAGACAAATAATTAGTAGGAAACAACTTTGCCACCATTATGATGTCGTCAGGTTCACTTTAAAGAGATGGCAAATGGTACCATTAGCTAGCAAAGTTAGTCAGAAATAGCTAGCAATGCTAACGTTAGCTAGCTAAAATGTCAGCGTTCTCCACTCTAGACAAAGTTATACTGCATCTAAAGTCAATCTGGAGACATCACAATGATGACAAAAGCTTGTCCTACTAAATATTTGCCTCCTTTTGAAATGTCGTGTATCCAAGCCACAGTAAATCACTTTGACGAAATCTTCATCAGCACCCATTGAGACTGCATTGAGTAGAAGGCTCAGTTGGGCATCAGTCCTAAAACAAAAGCTCAAAACAATATTGTGGCAAAATGCAACCCATTAATAAATGTGACGAAGAAGCTGTTGGGCAATACAGTAGCAGGAGGACAGTTAGTGTACTGTATAATAGCAGTGAGTAGTGTGGGTTGGGGTTGTGAGTTATATTAGGGCCGGCCGGAGGAGGGCTGTAGTAGTTAGAGGCTGGAGTCGGGTTAGGGCAGCAAACACACCCACACCCTAGTTGACAGGCAGGGTAAGTCAAAGAGGCAGGACGGGGTCAGTGTGTATTTCCACTGGAGGACTAGGACCCAGAGAGGCTGCACATGCCTGTCCTCTATCCCAGCCACAGGCCCTCTCAGCTGGGTAACAAGGCAGGGGAGACAGGGGATGGAGGGAGACGGTAGGAAACATAGGATCAGAGAAGAGAGTGTTCTGAATACTGTGTGTGTGTTTGCATGTTTGGACACTCACACAGTATGTACTATATCTCCCTCTCGGGTTCTCACTCACATACACACATTCTCCATTTACATGATCTTTATATGAACTACAGATTTGGACCTTAATTTGAGCCAGTTTGCTCCAGTAGGAAAATAACCCTGCAGCAACAGAACATGTGAATAATTATGTGGATTATACAGTGCATTCGGAAAGTATTCAGACACACCACATTTTGTTACGTTACAGCCTTATTCTAAAATTGATTAAATCGTTTTTTTCCCCCCTCATCAATCTAGACACAATACCCTATAATGACAGGCACAGATCTGGGACAACAAAACATTTCCGCAGCATTGAAGGTCCCCAAGAACACAGTGGCCTCCACCAAGGCCCTTCTCCCCCATTTTAGAATAAGGCTGTAACGTAACAAAATGTCGAAAAAATAAAAGGGTCTGAATACTTTCCCGAATGCACCGTAATTAATGGACTGTAGCTTATGATGATCCTGTAAGTGATTCATGCGTTTCTGTGGCGAGATCTTACTTGCTTAAACACGCGCACACACACACACACACACACACACACACACACACACACACACACACACACACACACACACACACACACACACACACACAAGCTGGAGTCTTATATCTCCCTCTCTAACTTTAAGCATCAACTGTCAGAGCAGCTTACCGATCACTGTACCTGTGCACAGCCAATCTGTAAATAGCACACCCAACTACCTCATCCCCATATTGTTATTTATCCTCTTTCTCTTTTGCACCCCAGTATCTCTACTTGCAAATCATCATCTGCACATCTATCACTCCAGTGTTAATGCTAAATTGTAATTATTTCGCCTCTATGGCCTATTTATTGCATTACCTCCCTACTCTTCTACATTTTCACACACTGTACATAGATTTTTCTATTGTGTTATTGCCACTACGTTTGTTTATGTGTAACTCTGTGTTGTTGTTTTTGTCGCACTGCTTTGCTTTATCTCAACCAGGTCGCAGTTGTAAATGAGAACTTGTTCTCAACTGGCCTACCTGGTTAGAAAAAGGTGAAAAAAATGTAAATAATAAATAATAAAAACACACACACACACACACCTCTCTTTTTCCCTTCACACCTCACACACACACACACATCTGTCTGCTAAAACTTCCCTCTGCTGCTGCTGTCTTCTCTCTCACTTTCTCTATCCTCGCTCTCCGTCTTTCTGTCACCCTCTCGCTCACACTGGCATTCCTTTATGTGTGTGTGTGTGACGGGCCCTCTCGGCCGGGTAGCGAGGCCGGGGGGACAGGGGACGGAAGGGGACGGAGGGAGGAGATTGGAAACACAGGATCAGAGAGGAGAGCAGCGTTCGACATGTTCTACAACTTGACAGCGTGTTACGTGCAGAGAAAAAGACCCCCCGCTCTCTTCAGCGAGATTGCAAGACGGACCTCTTCTGCTACCAGGACAACACATGATTTAAACAGCATTTCTACAGTGGTGCTTCTGGCTACAAAGAGGGAGGAGAAGTGGACAGAGGAAGAAAGGAGGGATAGAATGATGGATGAGACAGAGGACAGCACAAAGAAGGTTAGAAAGAATGTTTTAGCAGAAAGGTGTGTGTGTGTGTGTGTGTGTGAGAGAGAGAGGTGTGGGTGATGATGCTACTATTTCTGTAGCTGTAACTAATGAGCCAAGAACAGTGACAGTTCTCTCGGGCCCCTGAGAGAACGCAACTACACACACACACACACACACACACACACACACACACACACACCTATGCAGACATACTCGCAAACGGGCATACATGCATTTACACCCCCTCCCCACCACACACTCAACACGTCTACCATTCCTACAATCCTATGACAGTATTCTCTTATCTCCTCTTAAAACAAGCTAGGATGTTCATACCTGTTACATGTGATCTTATTCATTATAACCCAAAAGACTAAATTGATCCTAGATCAGCACTCTGTGATGCTTTATGAATGGTCAGCCCTCATCATTCCACCACTCTGCTCCTCCTAAGGTATCCTCTGTTGACATCATCATCTTAAACTACTAACCTGTCTTTCTCTCTTCTTGTCTCTTGGCAACAGGCAGATGAACTAGCGTCACCGTGGGTGCCTCACACACACACACACACACACACACACACACACACACACACACCTCCCTCCCTGGGTTGTCAAAGGCTGCCCTGTCAATATCAAGTTGTCAATCAGTGACCTGCTAGTACCAATAATGGCAATACAGATTAGGGTGTTAAGTGTTATAGATTGGAAGAGACGCTTCACTGATGAAGGTATAACAGTCCTCTGACCTCTGTATGTGTTGATGGGTGGTGAGCTTTTGAAGCAATGTGGCTGCCGTGGTACATGTACATATGTATACATGCGCTTAAAATACATGTTATTACAAATGCTACAGTAAAGGCATTGTGGAAAATATGTGTTGGGGAATGTGTTTGTTGTGATGCGAGTGTGGGTTTGTGTCGCGAATGGGTGTCATTTGGTCAGTGCATGAGAACATGTCAGTGAGAGGACAGGACTGTCGAGCTTACACACGCACGCACACACGACAGTAGAGCTGACTAGAGCCCTCTGACTGTCCTTCTACACTACAGTACCATGACCCATCACTACACTGGCCTGTCCCCTCAGGTGTGTGTGTAGAGCGACTCAAGAGACAGGAAGAGTAATTGAGAAAGAAAGAGAGACGAAGACAGAGGGCTATCTATTCTTCTGTGTAACTGAGTGATAAGGCTAGCTCCTCAGTATCTCTCCTCTCTCTAACCTTGACAGACAGACAGACAGACAGACAGACAGACAGACAGACAGACAGACAGACAGACAGACAGACAGACAGACAGACAGACAGACAGACAGACAGACAGACAGACAGACAGACAGACAGACAGACAGACAGACAGACAGACAGACAGACAGACAGACCAGACAGACAGACAGACAGACAGACAGACAGACAGACAGACAGACAGACAGACAGACAGACAGACAGACAGACAGACAGACAGACAGACAGGGAGAGAGAGAGAGAGAGAGAGAGAGAAACAGAGAGAGACAGACACACAGAGAGAGAGCGAGAGAGAGAAACAGTGTTAGTCTTACCTGTGTATATGCTGGCGTTAGACGCAGGGATGCCAAACTGGGACTCTATGAACTTGGGTATGAATGTGATGAAGGCTGTAACGATGGCACATTCTGCTGTGTAGGACAGACTGACAAACAGGAACGTTGTGTTGGACAGGATCCTTATCGCTGCCTTGGGGAGGTCTGGGGATAGACCAGAGATATGAGTACACTAAAAGACAAACATACAGTAGACACACACATGTAATAACACACACAGCTTGTATGCTTGGAGGTCTGGAGACGCTAAACGTGTTTATGGTAATTAACGGTGAATTACGGTTAGAACGGCGGTCATTTGCATGACAATAACCGACTGACAAAATTTCATGAACGCCACAGCCCTATAAATAACCCACTGTTACCGGGCAAGGCAGGGCAGGACGAGGGACACTCACCTCAAATAACCAATGACCCAATGAGAAATAACCAGAAGAAAAGACGGTGTGTTCTTGTGTGTTCAATAGTCCTGGGTGGTAACACATTACAGCTATCTAGACACACAGCTACTGTGCACCAATCGGACCATTTTTGCTCAATTTATTCTATAAAACGTTGGATTTACATCAAGGTTCCACAATACGCAACAATGTGAGTTGTTTCTCTACAAGGAAGACATCCTATCTCTACAACACACCAGAGGTCCCATTTTATTTGTAACACCTCAGAGTGATCACTGCTTGGACAGCAGCTGTTTGTTATTGGTCACAGAGGAAACTGTTTCCTTTCACACCTCAGGAAGCATCATCAGTATCACAGAGATTTTACGCACGCACGCACGCACATGCACAATCCTCTGTGTATAGTGTGTGTTGTGCTGAGAGATTGTATATTTTGTGGAGTGTGTGTGCGTAGTGTGTGTGTTGTGGCATTGATGACACTAATCAGCCACTTGAAACACCACTTAAAAGTTCAATTCCAAATATTTTTAGCACATATATCTCTCTCTCCAGTCATAACCAGAATATGTGAATTAGCCTTAAGGAACCAGGGACCCCAAATCCTGCTCCCCCGCTGTCTGAAGACGATTTATAATTAGAGCTATAAGCTCCTCCTAACCCAATTTCACCCTTTCTTTGTTTTATCATTCATTGGATTAATCACATGGTTGTGTGTGTATGTGTGCGCGTGCGTGTGTGAACATATCCAGAATGTTTGGGTTCAAGAGGTGATGATGATACAATTTGGACCGTAACTATTGAAAGCCAATAGCTAATTGTTTACTTAATTTGCCATCCCTCTCTAGTCACATGGTTGTGAGTATAGGAGGACAGAAAGTTGTCGTTCGCGTTTGTGTCATGAATGATCCAATGAGTTTTGACCCTAAGCCAATCATCCTTTAGTTTTAACAAGGCATTGGCCCTCCCCTCCCCTATAGGTCAATCATTTGTCTAGTTCCCCCCCCTCAGTTTTGTCCACTTTTTCAGGATTGCAAAGAAAATGAATGAAATTAAAGCAAACAGCGGAGAGATCAATTCCTAGAGTGTCATTGGGCCAATGGATCAGGTACAGAGTGAGAGAGACAGTTTGGGTGAATGTAGCCTAGCGGTTAAGAGCGTTGGACCAGTAACCGGAAAGGTCGCTGGTTCGAATCCCCGAGCCGACTAGGTGAAAAATCTGTCGATGTTTCCTCGAGCAAGAAACTTAACCCTAATTGCTCCAGTAAGTCGCTGTGGATAAGAGCGTCTGCTAAATGACTCAAATGTAAATGAATGGGAGTGTTATTAAATCATTCAACCACATCATGAGTCCTAAAAACAGCCTTCAGAAACAACAGTGTGTTCAAAATGGTCCCCTATTTAGTGCAGTACTTTTTGACCAGGGCCACATACGGTAACGCACTACATAGGGAATATGGTGTCATTTGGGACAAAGTCATAGTGAGTCAGTCGTTTTCAGAAGGTTGAAACAGCCACTTCAGCGGTCTCCTGCCTTTGGGGCACAAAGTGTTGAATTTATCCTTTCCACCCAAACACAAACATGCTGGCAGGCAGCCTGTACTGGACTCAAATACGCATAATATAAAGCCCAGAAAGCCGTGCCTCATCTGCAGTTTCAGAGTGATAAAGTTAGATTAGTGTGTGCTGTGAGGGGGAACGTAACTAGGTCTCCCAGAGAGGAGAGGAGAGTCACAGGAGAAAGACTTTGGAAAATACAGGAGAGGAAATGAGGGGACTTTCTTTTTTACATAAGGACAGTGGTTCATCAATTAAACGTTTTGAGCTTCATGCCGTGACACGTTTGTGGTAGAGGAAGGTAAATTGCGTCATTCCGTCACACTATCGCAAGGGAGAGAAGGTTGATTAGGCTTTTGGTTCTGCTTTTGGTTTCTCTCTCTCAAAAACAGAAAGTATTCTAAATAAAAAAATGTAAATGTAAATAACAAATTGGCTTTTTTACCACAGTGTGGAAAGGCTGATCGCCCCTCTATATAGAGTGAGTTTCTGAAACACAGAGTCCTTCTTTGCTGATGTTAAGAAGAAACTGAATGAAAGAGAGTCCAGCGAGAATACAGAGGGGAAAAAGGTTACCCATATTTTCAAGACCTGAGCTATTTCATTTATTTGTTTTATTTATGAAATGTACTAGTTTTGTGGGGAAATGTAATGTATTTGTTTAGGCTTGGCCTAGTTAGTAGGCTATTTTGCAGCATAAAGCCGAGCGACTCACTCATTTGTGGCTTTGGATTAAAATAAATAAGTACCGACATTCTTACTGATCATTTTCAATAAAGAAATGTTTTGACCACGTTAATCTGCTCATGTTGTGTGTATGTGTTCAATTATATGTGACATTGTGGTTACAATGATGAATGTAAACAATCTGAATCAAATAAATCCTATTTATAATACAGCGCATTTGGAAAGTATTCAGACCCCTTCACTTTTTCCACATTTTGTTATGTTCCAGCAATATCTAAAATGGGCTAATAGCCCACAATAAGAAAGCGAAAATTGTTTTTATTTTTATTTTAGCAAATGTATATAATAAAAAGAAAAAAATATATACCGTATTCAGACCCTTTACTATGAGACTCAAAATTGAGCTCAGGTGCATCCTGTTTCCATTGATCATCCTTGGGATGTTTCTACAACTTTATTGGAGTCCACCTGCGGTAAATTCAATTGATTGGACATGATTTGGAAAGGCACACACCTGTCTATATAAGGTCCCATAGTTGACAGTGAATGTCAGAGCAAAAACCAAGCCAGGTTGAAGGAATTGTCCGTAGAACTTCGAGACAGGATTGTGTCGAGGCACAGATCTGGGGAAGAGTACCAAAAGAATTCTCCAGCATTGAAGGTCCCCAAGAACACAGTGGCTGCGTCATTCTTAAATGGAATGACCAAGATCCCGATGGTCACTCTGATAGAGCTCCAGAGTTCCTCTGTGGAGATGGGAGAACCTTCCAGAAAGACAACCATCTCTGCAGCACTCCATCAATCAGGCCTTTATGGTAGCTGCTCCTCAGTAAAAGGCACACGACAGCGTGCTTGGAGTTTGACGAAAAGCACCTAAAGACTCTCAGACCATGAGAAACAAAATTCTCTGGTCTGATGAAACCAAGATTGATCTCTTTGACCTGAATGCCAAGCGTCATGGCTGGAGGAAACCTGGCACCATCCCTACAGGGAAGCATGGTGGTGGCAGCATCATGCTGTAGGAATGTTTTCCAGCGGCAGGGACTGGGAGACTAGTCAGGATCGAGGAAAAGATGTACGGAGCAAAGTACAGAGAGATCCTTGATGAAAACCTGCTCCAGAGTGCTCAGGACCTTAGACTGCGGTGAAGGTTCACCTTCCAACAGGACAATGACCCTAAGCACACAGCCAAGACAACGCAGCAGTGACTTCGGGACAAGTCTGAATGTCCTGAATGTCTGAATGGCCCGGCCAGAACCCGGACTTGAACCCGATCGAATATCTCTGAAGAGACCTCAAAATAGCTGTGCAGCGACGTTCCCCATACAACCTGAAAGAGCTTGAGAGGATCTGCAGAGAAGAATGGGAGAAACTCCCCAAATACAGGTGTACCACGCTTGTGGCGTCATACCCAAGAAAACTCGAGGCTGTAATCGCTGCCAAAGGTGCTTCAACAAAGTACTGAGTAGTGTCTGAATACGTATGTAAATGTGATATTTCCGTTTTTTAAAATGTTTTATTATACATTTGCAAACAATTCTAAAAACCTGTTTTTGCTTTGTCATTATGGGGTATTGTGTGTAGATTGATGAGGGTAAAAAAACGATTTAATCCATACACTGTAAATAATCAGCTGTGTGTTGCGAGCTGTCATTTTCTCTATTTCCTTTGCATCTCACACTATACCATATATAGCACGCAACTTTCAACCAGGGCCCATAGGGCAATTTGGGACACACCCTATCTGGAGAGGGGCAGAATAAGCATCACTCCAGCTTAGCTACAACACATTGGTTAACTGAGGATCTCTAAGGCTAAGTCTATTTCAGGTGAATCCATGCTGATCAATGGGTTTTTAAGGACGACTGCATCACTGGTCTTCCATTGGCTAGCAGATTAGTGACTCATCATAGAGCTTCTATTGGACAGCAGATGACTGAGCCATTATCACATTCATATCTGACAATATCCCATATGGTTCACAGACCCTCTTTTACAAAGGAAAACAAATGGACTGTTACATTAAAGAGGTAGTCTATGGCCCTGTACACACACACAAACACACACACACACACACCTTTGATGTCCTTCCCGAAGCCCATGCCGGACTGGACGTTCTGTCCCTCCTCCTTCTCCATCATAAAATCATCATCGCTGGACACGTCATCTGCTGATGAGGTCATCTTCTTCTTCTTCTTCTTGTGGCGCGGAGGCAGCTTCTTAGGGAAGGCAAACATGGGGAAGATGACCAGGAGCATGGCTATAGAACACAGCAAGAACCCACTCCACCTGGGGACCAAAGGTAGACATAGATAGATAGATACTGTTAGAACACATCAACACACACGTGCGCACACACACACACACACAAGCGCACGCGCACACATGCATGCACGCACACGCATGCATGCACGCACACGCATGCGCACGCACGCGAACACGCCCTCTTACCAGTTGCCAACAAAGCGTGGGTCACTCTGGTCAATATGGACGACAGTTGTGGGATCGACGTAGAAACCAATCAGAACTCCTCCTAACAGATATCCCGCTGCCGGCCCCAGGGCTCCCATCACATACATGACAGCTGGAAGAGAGAGAGGAAGAAAGAAGATTACTTCATTGCCCAATTGTACGCAGTTTGACTTTCACTTTATCTCTACCCCTCTGAAAAACACACATGCAAACACAGGTTGGAGAGGTTGGAGCAGAGGGAGAAACAACAAATCACAACCAGGGATACTACAGAAATAGCCAATCACAACCAAGTATACTAAGTAGTGCTGAGCGAATAATGAACATTTGTCATTTTTATTTTTTAAACAACTAATTGATGAATGTCGGTTTAATTAGCTTCTGTGAGCTCTGTGCGCACATTGTGCAGTTTCTCTAGTCCGAACTGGGCAATGTAGCAGGGAATTGTAGTTTCCAACAGGCTATTCTACATAGTTAATGGTCATATTTTCTATGCTAAACTACAATGACCATAATCCATTGCGAGCATACTTGTCCGGTCTGTGTTTCTTTTATGCCTGCTACGTAAAATAGACAGAAGAATGCTTGATCAGAAGAATACTCGATCGATAGGAGAGCAGTTGCTTCGCGAGGTATCGCTATCTGAAAATACATGATCTAAGTGATTGAAAGTCGGTATTCAGCAGTCAAAAAAGTATGCCTTATTTAGTTTGAAGAACTACTAAAACAGTGATTTTGTCAGACAGCATAGGCAGCAGCTCTATAGAGATGAGATGATGACTTGGAATGAAATAAAGTCATGAAATAAAACAAATGTAATATACACAACAAGTTCCGGGTTAAGCGAGCAGTGTGTCAAGAAGCAGGGCGGCTTGGCAGGCCATGTTTCGGAAGACGCATGACTCTCGACCATCACCTCTCCTGAGTTCGTTGGGGAGTTACCGATGAGACAAGATTGTAACTACCAATTGGATATCCCAAAATTGGGAAGAAAGCAATCTCGTCTGAGTGTGCCAAAGCGCAGAATAACTGATGAATGTACGAACGCGCAACACCTGCTGAATATGATTGTGTCAGTAAATGTCGTCAAAAAAAGTAATTCAATTGTTGCCAGTAGCACAGTTAGTCAGTAGCACTCTGAACAGCAAAACCTGTTCTGCTATTGTGAGAAAAATGGTCCGAATGAGGTGTTCTCTCATTTATGTCTGGAAGTAGCTAGCCAACTTTAGCCAGTTAGCTTGGGTGCTTGACTGCCGTTGTGAGGAACGCTTGGATCAAACCTACTCCTGGGCCAGAGCGTGCAGTGTGAGCTCTGAACGCTCGGAGAGCGAAAACACTCTGAATATACAGTACCAGTCAAAAGTTTGGACACACCTACTCCTTCAAGGGTTTTTGTAAATTTTTACTATTTTCTACATTGTAGAATAATAGTGAAGACATCAAAACTATGAAATAACACAGAGAATCATGTAGTAACCAAAAAAGTGTTAAACAAATCCAAATATATTTTAGATTCTTCAAAGTAGCCACCCTTTGCCTTAATGACAGCTTTGCACACTCTTGTCATTCTCTCAACCAGCTTTATGAGGTAGTCACCTGGAATGCATTTCAATGAACTTTGTGGAATCTCTGTCCTTAATGCGTTTGAGCCGATCAGTTGTGTTGTGACAAGGTAGGGATGATATACAGAAGATAGCCCTATTTAGTATTATGCCATATTATTCCAGTATTACCATATTATGGCAAGAACAGCTCAAATAAGCAAAGAGAAACGACAGTACATCATTACTTTAAGACATGAATGTCAGTCAATCTGAAAAATGTTAAGATCTTTGAACGTTTCTTCAACTGCAGTCACACTAGAGTTCATTTGAGTTACCAGCCTCAGAAATTGCAGCCCAAATAAATTCTTCACAGAGTTCAAGTAACAGACACATCTCAACATCAACTGTTCAGAGGAGACTGCGGAAATCAGGCCATCATGGTCGAATTGCTGCAAAGAAACAACTACTAAAGGAAACCAATAAGAAAAAGAGACGAGCTTGGGCCAAGAAACACAAGCAATGGACATTAGACCGTTGGAAATCTATCCTTTGGTCTGATGAGTCCAAATTTGAGATTTTTGGTTACAACCGCCGTGTCTTTGTGAGACGCAAAGTAGGTGAACGAATGACCTCCGCATGTGTGGTTCCAACCGTGAAGCATGGAGGAGGTGGTGTTATGGTGTGGGGGTGCTTTGCTGGTGACACTGTGTTATTTATTTAGAATTCAAGGCACACTTAACCAGCATGGCTACCATAGCATTCTGCAGCAATACGCCATCCCATCTGGTTTGCACTTAGTGGGACTATCATTTGTTTTTCAACAGGACAATGACCCAACACACCTCCAGGCTGTGTAAGGGCTAATTGACCAAGAAGGATAGTGATGGAGTGCTGCATCAGATGACCTGGCCTCCACAATCACCCGACCTCTACGCAGTAGAGATGGTTTGGGATGAGTTGGACCACAGAGTGAAGAGCAGCCAACAAGTGCTCAGCATATGATGGAACTCTTTCAAGACTGTTGGAAAAGCATTCCAGGTTAAGCTGGTTGAGGGAATGCCAAGAGTGTGCAACGCTCTCATCAAGGCAAAGGCTGGCTACTTTGAAGAATCTCCAATATAAAATATATTTTGATTTGTTTAACACTTTTTTGGTTACTACATCATTCCGTATGTATCATTTCATAGTTCTGATGTCTTCACTATTATTCTACAGTGTAGAAAATAGTAAAAATAAATAAAAACCCTTGAATGAGTAGGTGTGTCCAAACGTTTGACTGGTACTGTATGAACAGACAATCTGACAACGCTCTGAATTTATGCTCAGATCGCACACACTGGATGCATTTAGGAACACACCCTTAGTCGTCAATCAAATATATTTGGCATTGATCAAATGGGCGGGCAGGCAGGCAAGCTCCCATTCAGTTGTCAAAATGTGGGTTTGGACAAGCATGCATTGGCAGGCAAGCTGCAGAAGGACGTGCAGGCCAGTGCAATTTTGACAGCCAACTAGGTAAAACATTTGAGAGGATTTATCTACTGTTCCCTCGATAGATTTTAGCTCATCTCGCTCCGGCTAGCATTAGTTGATGAACTTGTTGATGTGCACAACTGAGGAAGAGAAAGACAACCTGTTCATGGTTGTTTGACCAATAGGACTGTAAAGTTCCCAAATGTAAGAGGACTCCCGTGGTATTTACAAAATTTGCAGATATCCATTGGGCTTTATTTTGTGGTTTTGGCGAACGCGTTCTAATGATCTAAAGTTGCACTGTTGCTACTGCCTGTAAACAAACACACAGTCCAGTTCAAAATGAATGATACCAGGCCCGTATGGCAATTGGCTAATTTGCATAAAGGCCAATTGTAGCTCTGATTGGCTATAGCACACCGGTCTGCGTAGACTCCGGTCCTTGACAAGACAGATGTTTGTATTAGGTTTTATTTACTGCAGTGTCTACTAATTGTCAAAACGCACGGTCGCTTTCCCACTCTATATTGGCATAGAAATTTCACAAATGCCATTCCAAAACATTCTATGAATTTATGAAAACTTGAAAAAAAATATATATATAACCTTTGTGTAACTAGGCAAGTCAGTTAATACTTATTTACAATGACAGCCTAGGAACAGTGGGTTAACTGCCTTGTTCAGGGGCAGAATGACAGATTATTACCTTGTCAGCTCAGGGATTCGATCTAGAAACCTTTTGGTTACTGGCCCAACGCTCTCACCACTATGCTACCTGCCACCCCAAAAAAATGACCATATCTACTGTAAGTACTCGCTTGTCAGAAAATGTTTACAAGAAATGTGTCATAATGTTCCTATGAACAGATTTGAATAAGATTTCATGTTGCTAAAAACGCTGTCAGTTCCACTTTAAATAATAAGAGATAAGGGGCGTTGACATGACTGTGCATATGAGAGTTGTAACCATTTACTCTCCACACGTTATTCCACGTGCCCCTATTACAACTGTTAATGACACAGCTAGAAAAGTGGAGGGGTGGCGAGAAGAGGTGAAAGACAGGAGGAAAGAGAGAAAGCTGACCGGGAACCTGTAGGAGCTATTCATTAACCAAGGGGCTATTACTACAAACATCTAAAACAGCTGACCTGGAACCTGTGGAAGCTATTCATTAACCCAGGGAATATTACTACAAACATCTATAACAGCTGACCTGGAACCTGTGGAAGCTATTCATTAACCCATGGTATATTACTACAGCCATCTATAACAGCTGACCTTACATCACAACAATACTGTTCCAGCTGAACTGGTCACTGTCTCAAATGGCACCCTATTCCCTACATAGTGTACTACTTTTGACCAGAGCCCTATGGACAGTAGTGCACTACATAGGGAATAGTCCCATCCATAACAACTGATTCTAGATCAGCGGGGACTTCAAATGAAGCCTGGGGCATTCAGACCATCACCTCTCAGACAATTACTGACTATTACTTTACAGGAGAGACGGGAAAATGTTTTACAACCTGGCTGATACACACGCACACACACACACACACACACACACATGAATGCACACACACGCACTTCTCTGGACATGTGGAAAAACCACCCACGGACATAGTAACCTGGAAAGTCAAAACAATTATGGGCCATAGTCAGGAGTGAGGACATCTATAATTACACCTAGAACATTTCCTAAACTGCCCGCCAGGTGTGTGTGTGTGTGTCCAGAAGCTTATCCATTTTCCCAAGCTGTGTGTATTTAAATGATGTCATCATCCACAGAGCCTGTAGATAGAGCAGCATTGGTCTGTTCACTGTGCGCCTGCTGTCCACCAGACACACAGACACACAGACACACAGACAGACAGACAGACAGACAGACAGACAGACAGACAGACAGACAGACAGACAGACAGACAGACAGACAGACAGACAGACAGACAGACAGACAGACAGGAGTGTTTCTTCTGTGGCGGGGCCTTCAGCAGTGTCTCTCCACCGTCTTATCAGGGGCTAATTAATTAAGAGCGAAATAAGTAAAATCTCTAAGAGGTCCAAGGGGATAAAGGGAGAGGGGAAATTATTCCTTAAAGCACAAAGAACCCATCTGTAAAGCCTCTTATCTGCCTGCCACACACAGAGAGAGTGAGAGAGAGAAAGACAAACAGAGAGCGACAGCGAGAGAGTTACTGAGAGAAACAGAGAGACAGCACAAGAGAGAGCGACAGCGATACTGAGAGAGAGCGAGAGCGAGAGAGACAGAGAGACAGCGCGAAAAAGACAGAGAGAGAGCAGGATGTGTACCATTCCCTGGGCTAATATAGCACAAACAGAAAAAAAGCCTCCCTCAATTTACATATACATAAATCTCCACTGTAGAGAACAAATTCCCCAACAGATGCTGGTTCACTCACACCTCTCTCCATGTCAAATCAATCACAATTTAATATGCACAGAAAGAACCTTTCACAAAAGCCATATCACTATCCAGACACAGTGAGTGGAGAGTCATTACTTTTTCATTGTATTGGGTACATTGCAAATGCCATCCTATTCCTTTTGGGGGGGCACTATATAGGGAATAGGGTGTCATTTGGGACGCAGAAAGTAGATAGAGACGGGTCCAGAATACTACATGAGACAGAGACAATGAAGAGGGTTTATTAGAGGTGGCAGGGACAGTTAGAGGTCTGCTTTTACTATCTCTACGATGATTAAAAGATCCATTCATAAAAGGATATGAGAACAGGCGCAAGTGTGAGTGTCTGTGTTTCTTTGTGTTTGCATGTGTGTGAGTGTCTTTGCGTGTGTGTGTGTGTGCATCTGTCTTTGTGTGTGTGTGTGCATCTGTCTTTGTGTGTGTGTGTGTGTGTGTGTGTGTGTGTAATTGTGCCTATGTGTTATCATGCGTTTGTGGTTCATGGTGTATTTCATCCTGTTAGAAGAAGACCAATAATGTTAATGACATAGTTGGATGAGCTACGGTGCCTTGGAGAGCCTGCACATCAGCCTGTCAGCATACCGTCAGCGTATCGTCAGCGTGTGTGAGAGACAGAGCTATGTACAGACACAGTGAGCATAGCCTTGCTATTGAGAGAGACAGAGCTATGTACAGACTAGAGGTAGACCGATTATGATTTTTCAACGCCGATACCGATTATTGGGGGCCAAAAAAAAGCTCGGTACTGATTAATTGGCCGATTTTTTTATTTATTTATTTGTAATAATGACAATTACAACAATACTGAATGAACACTTATTTTAACTTAATATAATACATCAATAAAATCAATTTAGACTCAAATAAATAATGAAACATGTTCAATTTGGTTTAAATAATGCAAAAACAAAGTGTTGGAGAAGAAAGTAAAAGTGCATTATGTGCCATGTAAGAAAGCTAACGTTTAATTTCCTTGCTCAGAACATGAGAACATATGAAAGCTGGTGGTTCCTTTTAACATGAGTCTTCAATATTCCCAGGTAAGAAGTTTTAGGTTGTAGTTATTATAGGAATTATAGGACTATTTCTCTCTATACGATTTGTATTCCATATACCTTTGACTATTGGATGTTCTTATAGGCACTTTAGTATTGCCAGTGTAACAGTATAGCTTCCGTCCCTCTCCTCGCTCCTACCTGGGCTCAAACCAAGAACACATCAACAACAGCCACCCTCGAAGCAGCGTTACCCATGTAGAGGAAGAGAAACAACTACTCCAAGTCTCAGAGTGAGTGACGTTTGAAACGCTATTAGCGCGCACCCGGCTAACTAGCTAGCCATTTCACATCGGTTACACCAGCCTAATCTTGGGAGTTGATAGGCTTGAAGTCATAAACAGCGCAATGCATTGCGAAGGGCTGCTGGCAAAACACACGAAAATGCTGTTTGAATGAACGCTTACGAGCCTGCTGGTGCCTACCACCGCTCAGTCAGACGGCTCTATCAAATCATAGACTTAATTATAACATAATAACACACAGAAACACAAGCCTTAGGTCATTAATATGGTCGAATCCGGAAACTATCACGTTTATTATTTCAGTGAAATACGGAACCGTCCCGTATTTTACATAACGGGTGGCATCCATAAGTCTAAATGTTCCTGTTACATTGCACAACCTCCAATGTGATGTCATAATTACGTAAGATTCTGGCAAATTAGTTCGCAACGAGCCAGGCGGCCCAAACTGTTGCATATACCCTGATTCTGCGTGCAAGGAACGCAAGAGAACTGACACAATTTCACCTGGATAATATTGCCTGCTAACCTGGATTTCTTTTAGCTAAATATGCAGGTTTAAAAATATATACTTCTGTGTATTGATTTTAAGAAAGGCATTGATGTTTATAGTTAGGTACAGTCGTGCAACGATTGTGGTTTTTTTTCGCAAATGCGCTTTTGTTAAATCATCCCCCGTTTGGCGAAGTTGGCTGTCTTTGTTAGGAAGAAATAGTCTTCACAGTTCGCAACGAGCCAGGCGGCCCAAACTGCTGCATATACCCTGACTCTGTTTGCAAGAGAAGTGAGACATTTTCCCTAGTTAAAAGAAATTCATGTTAGCAGGCAATATTAACTAAATATGCAGGTTTAAAAATATATACTTGTGTATTGATTTTAAGAAAGGCATTGATGTTTATGGTTAGGTACACGTCGGAGCAAAGACAGTCCTTTTTCGCGAATGCGCACCACATCGATTATATGCAACGCAGGACTGGCTAGATAAACTAGTAATATCATCAACCATGTGTAGTTAACTAGTGATTATGATTGATTGATTGTTTTTTATAAGATAAGTTTAATGCTAGCTAGCAACTTACCTTGGCTTCTTACTGCATTCGCGTAACAGGCAGGCTCCTCGTGGAGTGCAACGTAAAGCAGGTGGTTAGAGCGTTGGACTAGTTAACCATAAGGTTGCAAGATTGAATCCCTGAGCTGACGAGGTAAAAATCTGTCGTTCTGCTCCTGAACAAGGCAGTTAACCCACCGTTCCTAGGCTGTCATTGAAAATAAGAATGTGTTCTTAACTGACTTGCCGAGTTATTAAATAAAGGTCTAATAAAAATTTAAAAAAGGCATTTTTTTTATATATATATATTTATTTTTTTAAAAGAGGCAAATCTGTGACCAAAAATACCGATTACCGATTGTTATGAAAACTTGAAATCGGCCCTAATTAATCGGCCATTCCAATTAATCGGTCAACCTCTAGTACAGACACAGTGAGCATAGCCTTGCTATTGAGAGAGACAAAGCTATGTACAGCCACAGTGAGCATAGCCTTGCTATTCAGAGAGACAGAGCTATGTACAGACACAGTGAGCATAGCCTTGCTATTGAGAGAGACAAAGCTATATACAGCCAC
This sequence comes from Salmo trutta, assembly GCF_901001165.1. Classification (NCBI taxonomy): domain Eukaryota; kingdom Metazoa; phylum Chordata; class Actinopteri; order Salmoniformes; family Salmonidae; genus Salmo; species Salmo trutta. The sequence goes on from NC_042962.1 coordinate 23,074,638, forward strand.
AGTGAGCATAGCCTTGCTATTGAGAGAGACACAGCTATGTACAGACACAGTGAGCATAGCCTTGCTATTAAGAAAGACAGAGCTATGTACAGACACAGTGAGCATAGCCTTGCTATTGAGAGAGACAGAGCTATGTACGGACACAGTGAGCATGGCTGCCATCGGCAGACCTGGGTATCAAGAGAACAAAGAATATGTGCCCACTGTACACATTCTTTTTTTTCTTTTTTTAACTAGGTAAGTCAGTTAAGAACAAACTCTTATTTACAATGACGGCCTACACCGGCCAAACCCGGACGACGCTGGGCCAATTGTGCACCGCCCTATGGGACTCAAAAATATGGCCTGTTGTGATACAGCTTGAATTTAAACCAGGGTGTCTGTAGTGATGCATCAAGCACTGAGATGCAGTGCCTTAAACCGCTGCGCCACTCAGGATCCCATTGAGGTGGAAACTGAGCTGCACTTCCTAACCTCCTTCCAAATGTATTAGAGACACATATTTCCCACAGATGACAAAGGTTTTGAAAACAAATCCAACATTGTTAAACTCCAATATCTATTAGGTGAAATACCACAAAGTGCAGTCATAGCAGCAAGATTTGTTTCATGTTGCCATGAGAAAAGGGAGAGGAGCACAAACACTAGAATGTCAAGAGTGTGCAGAGAATGCCAAGAGTGTGCAAAGCTGTCATCAAGGCAAAGCGTGGCTACTTTGAAGAATCTCAAATATAAAATATATTTTGATTTGTTTACAACATGATTCCATATGTGTTATTTCCTAGTTTTGATGTCTTCACTATTATTCTGCAATATAGAAAATAGTAATATTAAAGAAAAACCCTTGAATGAGTAAATGTGTCCAAACTTTTGACTGGTACTGTACATACATACATACACACATATACATACACAAAAATAGAAATAAAATATCACTGCATACTACCCCTTCCCTCCAATACCCTCTCATATCCCCTGTTGGCCAATATTCTTACTCCTGATCAATAGAAGGCAACTGTTCAAAAGGAAAAGTTATCAGTACAACCTCTCAAAGTGTATAAAAAAATCCAAGTGTAGAAAAGACATTAGATTTTTCAACCAGGCTGATAAAATGGGAGGTTTGGAGGATTTCCAATTAAGCAAGATCTGCCGGCGGGCTATGAGGGAAGTTACAACGTCTGCTTTACTTTTAGTCCGACTAGGCAACAAAGATTGAACTCCAAATATATCTATCAAAGGACAAGGATGCAGGTCAATATCTAGAACTATAGAGAGTATTAAAAAAGGATGACCGATACTCAACCAGCTTAGAACATTCATATAACACATGGGTGTGGTCTGCTAGAGTGATCGAACATCTATCAAATGTGTAATTTGTGTCTGGGAGGAATTTACAAAATTTTTCTTTGGTGTGGTGAATTCTCTGCAAGACCTTGAGCTGAATTAAACTTAACCGAGCTCATGAGGATGTGGAGTTAACCCTAAGAAGGACCTCCTCCCACCAGTCATCTGTAAGGTCATGTTCAAGTTCAGTCTGTCTTGATATTGTTTACTGGAGAGGATTCAGAGGAAAGCATGTCATATAATCTAGAAATCAGACAAAATCTCTTGTAGCAACGTCTTGGGAGGTAGTTGAGGAAAGATGGGAAAATGAGAGCGAACAAAGTTAAGGGCTTGAAAATAGCGGGAAATAATGAGCCAAATTACATTTAGCAATGCGATCATTAAAACTGGCAAACTTCCCATCTAAAAATAAATCTTTAAAACATACCAAACCTCTCTCTCGCCACAAAACAAAAGCCTGGTGGAGTTTGGAGGGTAAAAATAGTTGGTTGTTACAGATAGGGCCTAGAAGAGAAGGGGCAGAAAGTCTAAAATGTTAACAAAATTGTCTCCAGATCTTCAAAGTAGACAGCACAATGAGTTTTCCAGTATACTGCACTAACACGGACAGCGCTGGGCCAATCGTGCACCGCCCCGTGGGTCACCCGGTCGCGGCTGGCTGCAACAGAGCCTGGACTCAAACCAGGATCTCTAGTGGCAACTGCCCCACTCGGGAGGCCCGGTTTCCAGTATACTTTGAAGGTCACAAGGACAGTGGGGCACAAGTAGCAGAATGATTGGCATGAGTGTGCTTCTAATGAGCACCAGTTGGTAGTTGTAGCATTATACCAGACCATAATCCAATAGTAAAGCAGTACATTTGGAAGTGCCAATCCTCCATCTTGTCTCCTGCCAGCTAAGGAGAGAGGCAGACTATCCCAGCGTTGTAAGCATGCTTTAACTTGTGTGACTAGACTTGCAAAGTTAGTTTTATGGGCCAGAGAATACCTAAATAGGAAAAACCATAGGGAAACAGACGGAAAGGCAGGGCTCCAGAGGGAATTTGCTTGGCAGCGGGGTTTTCTAAATTTTCAATTTCTAACCTGAGAATGATCAAAATGTGTTTAAAAAATGCAGTATGTTACCAACTGAGTTCACAGTGTTCGTGAAATATAATAGTATATCATCTGCATACAGTGACACTTCATGTTATTCACCAGCTCGGTGGATTGCAGTGAAAGTGGATAATTTTAAGGCCAAGAAAAAGCGGTTCTATCGCAAGTGCAAAAAGGAGCGGGGACATAGGACACCCTTGACGGGTCCCTCTGGAGAGGGGGAAGTATTTTGAATGTTGAGAGTTGGTGTGTACGCTAGCTGTAGGAGCAGAATAGGGCAGACGTGAAATTGCACCCAAAACCAAATCTTCCCAAAATCTTAAATAAATAATTCCACTCCACCCGGTTGAAAGCCTTCTCCGCATCAAGAGAAAAAACAATTTTGGGGTCTGAAGAAACAGAAGGAGAGAGTATAATGTTCAAAAGACAGCGTGGAAATCAGTTGTCGCCCTTTGACGAAACCCGTTTGATCATCAGATATGACATACTGAAGGCAGGGTTCCAACCGCCATGCTAGAACCTTAGCTAATGGTTTAACATCAGCATTCAAAAGTGAAATTGGCCGATATCCACCACATTCTGATGGATCTTTATCTTTCTTGAGTATAAATGAGATGGAGGCTTGAGTTAACGTTGGGAGGAGAGAGCCCTGTGATAACGAGCTGGTGAACATATCTAATAGTAATGAGGCGAGTTGATCTGAGAATTTTTTTATAAAAATTGACGGGAAAGCCGTCGACAAACTTTAGACCGTTTGTTATCTCATCTAGATGCGAAGGGTTGTCCAGAACTTTACTCATGTCCATATCAATGGATGGAATATCCAAGTTATCTAAAAAGTTGTACATCGCCGTATTATCTGATGGGGGTTCAGATTTGTAGAGGTTAGAACAAAATGACACAAAAGTTTAATTAATATTAAAGGAGTCACTTGTAAGATTACAGGAAGAGACATATACCTGAGAGATAAGATGAGATGCTGACTGGCGTTTAATTTGGTGGTGTCATATACCTGAGAGATAAGGTGTGATGCTGTTCCCCGGCCTTTACTGTTAAAATTAGAATGAAAAACCTGTCTAACCCATGCTTTACGCAATCTAGTATGGTTGGTAGCGCGTAGTTGCGTTTCATGAAGAAATGCGATATCAGTATTCAGGCTCTTCAGACGTGAAAATACTCTGGAGCGCTTAATTTGCTCCCCACAGCCATGAATGTTCCATGTCACCAGTCTGACTGGAAGCCCCAAAATACCATCCTGTTGTTGAACTAGACATGAATCCTAATAAGAGGAGAAATCAAATGAAAAAGAAAGAGGAAAATACAGATTGAGAGAGGAGTAGCATGAAAAAAAACCCTGAAAATGCCAACCCCACACCTCTTTAAAATCATATATATGTATTTGTATGTATGTGTGTCTTTCGGAGGGGTTGGGTTAAAAGAGGAAGTCAAATTTCGGTTGGACCAATAAAATTATCTTAATCTGAATGTCTAAATGGCGCCCTACTCATTACAGTGCACTACTTTTGACCAGAGCCATATGCGCCCTAATCAAAAGGGAAAAGGGTGTCATTTGGGAAAGCTCCAGACGTAGGGCACTAGAAACTACATAATGTGCCATAAGTCATAAAGAGCATTAGGGTATTAGTCAAGAAGAACATGGAGTATTGTGGAATAAAGCAAAAGAACCTAGAAGCCAAGTCTAAAAGCATGGTTGGAAAAGAAAACGTCAACCTTCCTCAAGAGTCCCTAGAAACGTTCTACCAGTGGAGAAACATCCTCTTCAGTCACCTTGCCTGCCTAAACATTAAAACCGCTGGGCCTCGAGGGATCTTATTTTGGTTGTGTTTATGAAGGTATAAGGCAAGATGTGCGGTCAAATGATGAAAACATCAGTAGCCTAAACATCATTATAAGGGCCAAGTGTGCTTGATAAATAGTGAAAATCAGCACAAAAGCAATAATGGCATTATAATGAATAGAAGTGTCGATAGGACAGCAGTCACAAAGGTAATTATTTATAGGTCGGATACCATGTCGAATGTCTGTTTCTTTGTCATCGAAATGGAGGTAACGCATAAACTCTCTGAAGCAATCCATTGACATGGTTTCTCCAAAGAAAAGTTTCCCATACATGTCTGACCAGAAGCTCTCCATATACATGCTCTTTCCACTGAATGGTCCATGAACATGCATGATAGAAATGAACGCTTCCAGCTCATCAGTACAGTCCCTGAATGCTGTAGCATGTCCATATCACATAAACAACGAAAGCTGGTGAGTGCATTGCTGATGTTGTTTTTTGCTTTAGATCTAAGGCCTGCTCTCTCAGTGATGACATTTGGTGCTGATAATCAGCCCGGAGCATTGTCACTGGCTTGTTCTATCTAAACGGTGCCATCCCTTTCGCTCTCCTGTCTCACTGTTTCATTTAGGAGTGGCACTGGCACCTGCTCAGTGCGCACCGTTCTGGCTTTTTTGCGCTTAGGCCTCAGAGGTGTAGGTTATTCAGTCTGAGGCTTAGAATCAGAAGAATAATCATCAGCGATGTCATGATTCATTTCTTCCCCGCCATCTAAGTCGTTTTCATTCCGATCTTGTAGCAGCGCTAACGCATCATGTGCATCCATTCATCTTGGTCTTCTTGCCATTGTAAATTACACACGCTTTCACTGTGTACTCCAAGTAGTCAGAGTGGACTGATAAAACTGCTTGGATTTGGTGGACTGATATAGGGTACCTACCATTTTGAGATTATAATAAGAATATACCAATAGAGCAGAATGGCCCGCCCTGTTCTTCATTCACAATTGGTGATCACATAATTGTGCAACATTTGCTTCCCCTCGCTCATCAACTCACCCATTCTCCCCAACATACTTTACTTAATTTATTTCATCTGTTGTTATATGTATGAAATTATTTTCGGTATAGTTTAAGTTCAGGTTCGAGGCAGTTATACAGGGTGATTATCAACTGGGCAAGGCACATTCCACTGTCGGGAGAAGGAGGGGCAACGGGGGAAAACCATAAAAAAATGACATGCCCTCATAAAACTGGTTATAGATCCAGATCTGTTTTTGATATTAAGATTCTACCAACGGCAGTGTGTTATATAGACTGATTTAGGAAAAGTCAAGGACGGAGGGGGGAATGACTTTAAAAATGGCAGAGTAATAAAACAATTCAAATCATGAGCAATCAAAATGACTGCTTTAGCGGTTCTAGTGTTAAGAGCACATAGCACTTCATGCAGTGTTTTCATTAGCGCCATATGGTGTTTATCCAGACCAAGTCTAAGCATTAACAATAAAGTCAAGGTGATACGAGCAGCGAGCTCATTATGATGAATGACTTCAATCACATACACCATTACTCTACTGACCCTCTCTGTCCATTCTCATACAACACACTGTCCATTAATTCTCTCTCTGGGTTAGGGAAAATAGGATTTTGAATGGGAATCTCTCCCTGAAAATAGGATTTTGAATGGGAATCAATTGTTTGATCCCCACAAGAATAGTAAAACAAACACGTGTGCATTCATTATGCGTGTGCGCACCGTGTGTGTGTCCTACAACAGCTGATATGTCATACATCATGTCTCCCCTAGCATTGTATAACTTTAAGTCATGCCAACCCCATCCTTCATATTAACAGTGTTCCGCTTGACAGTGTTCCGCTAAACCGTGTCCAGCGCCAGTCACTGCACCCCCCCGCTGCTTGGCAGCCCGCCAGAGCTGTTGGCGGGTCCCGTTTCCACGATGATGGGCATGCAGGGATGTCTTCGGGGTGAAGAATATGCTGGCGATGCAAAATCCCGCCGCTGCATCACGCACACACAGACACACGTCACAGGGGAGTGAGGGACGCACACACACACACACATTCACCAAAGGCTCCATTTACTCAATTACGCAATGGGCCTTCTCCGGTAGTATGTGAAGGGCAGGGAATTATATAGTGTGCATATACTGTGGCAGTAATACATTACAGGCTCTCAATGATTGGTTTTACCATGTCAGCTAACCCTTCACTCTCTCAGAGGTTCCCAAACTTTTTAGAGTCCCGTACCCCTTCAAACATTCAACCTCCAGCTGCGTACCCCCTCTAGCACCAGGGTCAGCGCACTCTCAAATGTTGTTTTTAATCCATCATTGTAAGCCTGCCACACACACACACACACACACACACACACACACACACTATATGATACATTTATTAAACACAAGAATGAGTGAGTTTGTCACAACCCGGCTCATGGGAAGTGACAGAGCTCTTATAGGACCAGGGCACAAATAATAATATAATAATAATAATCAATACTTTTGCTCTTTATTTAGCCATCTTACATATAAAACCTTACTTGTCCATCAAAAATTGTGAATAACTAACCACAGGTTAATGAGAAGGGTGTGCTTGAAAGGATGCACATTTCTCTGCAATGTTGGGTTGTATTGGAGAGAGTCTCAGTCTTAAATCATTTCCCATACACAGTCTGTGTCTGTATTTAGTTTTCATGCTTGTGAGGGCTGAGAATCCACTCTCACATAGGTATGTGGTTGCAAACGGCACCAGTGTCTTAACAGTGCAATTTGCCAAGGCAGAATACTCTGAGCAGCCCTTTCCAGAAATCTGGCAGTGGCTTCTGATTAAATTCAGAACCGCTTGTTGCAATTTCGATGAGGCTCTCTTGTTCAGATATCGGTAAGTGGCCTGGAGGCAGGGCATGAAAGGGATAACGAATCCAATTGTTTGTGTCGTCCGTTTCGGGATAGACCCTGCGTAATTGCGCACCCAGCTCACTCAGGTGCTTCGCTATATCACATTTGACATTGTCCGTAAGCTTGAGTTCATTTGCTCACAAAAAAATCATACAATGATGGAAAGACCTGTGTGTTGTCCTTGTTAATGCAGACAGAGAAGAGCTCTAACTTCTTAATCACAGCCTCAATTTTGTCCCGCACATTGACTATAGTTGCGGAGAGTCCCTGTAATCCTAGATTCAGATCATTCAGGCAAGAAAAAACATCACCCAGATAGGCCAGTTGTGTGAGAAACTTCATCATGCAAGAGGTCAGACAAGTGAAAATTATGGTCAGTAAAGAAAACTTTAAGTCCGTCTCTCAATTCAAAAAAACGTGTCAATAGTTTGCCCCTTGATAACCAGCGTACTTCTGTATGTTGTAAAAGCGTTACATGGTCGCTGCCCATATCATTGCGTAATGCAGAAAATACACCAGAGTTCAGGGGCCTTGCTTTAACAAAGTTAACCATTTTCACTGTAGTGTCCAAACCGTCTTTCAAGCTGTCAGGCATTCCCTTGGCAGCAAGAGCCTCTCGGTGGATGCTGCAGTGTACCCAAGTGGCATCGGGAGCAACTGCTTGTCTACCAGTCACAGCTTTTGCGCCATCAGTACAGAATACCAACACATCTTGACCATTTGATGTCACAAAGCTGTCCAGTACAAAACAATATCCTCTCCTGTTGTCCTGGTTTGCAGAAGAGGATGTCTTCCTTAATTGACCCCGCAAAAACGTAACGGACACATACCAGGAGCTGTGCCAGGCCCGCCACATCTGTTGACTCATCCAGCTGTAACGCATAGAATTCACTGGCTTGTATGAGAAGCAGTAATTGTTTCAAAACATCTCCTGCCATGTCACTGATGCGTCGTGAAACAGTGTTGTTTGATCAGTGTTTATTTTTGCCAGTGAAACGAGGCTACTCAACCGTGAAAAAAAACATCACCCAAATGTATAGCCCCGTTGGAAAATATAAACGGACTGTTTGAAAATGTGAATGACATTTTTAGTTGGCATACTCCCGACGGCATTGCACCCCAGCTTGAGAATAGCCGCTCTAAGTGAACATTGTGAATGATAATCACCATGTTATACCCAAGTGGGTGCTACACATTGGTGGTGGATGAGGTGAGTTTCCCTCTTGTATGCACTTTTAGCATCTGAAAAAGCACTTGATATAAATCTCATCAATTATGAATGAGTTATTATGGCAGGGCCTTTCTGTAGCATAGATTCTGCCAATGATTCTGCATTGATACCAGAATCAAGGAACGAACATGAACACACAGAGAAGCTACATTTTCAGAATGGACGTCTGTTGGTCTTCTCGACCGTCAGCCAAGGTAAAACAATCCCCCTCCTCACACACGCATCGACGCACATACACACACGATAGAAAGGGGAAGGGGAGGTGGAGAAGGAGAAAGGGAGGAGGAAATGGGAGAAGAGGAGGGTGTTCAATTTGACGCTGACATCGTTGACCCCAATTTATCTTTTCCATTTCTATGTTTGTGGTGGATATGAAACTGTCATGTCTGGCTGACTAACTCACTGATACCAGGGAGACGAGGTGGAGGAGGAACAACAGATGTATTGTACCCAGAAAGGAAGAGAGAGATGGAAAAATAGAGGGAGAGAGACAGAGAGTAGAGAAAGAGAAAGAGAAAGGGAAAGAAGACTTTATACAGAGGGAGAAAGACAAGAGAGAGAGAGAGAGAAAAAATGGGAAAGAGAGTAGATGGAGAGAGAAAGCGAAAGAGAGAGAAAAAGAGATGAAGACAGAGGGCTATCGCTTCTCCTGTGTTACTGAGTGATAAGGCTAGCTTCTCAGTATCTGTCTCCTCTCTCTAACCTTCATAGACAGGAAAAAAGGAAAGGATGCTTTTACAGACTGTTTGGTCAACGCCCGAGTGGTGATACTTGATACTGTATGCTTTGTGTCCAAATACATCCATACCCTTCCTCTTCTCAACTCTCCCTCCCTCTAACCTCTTCCTCTCTAACTTATTTTCCTCTCCTCTCCCAGCACGGCCTCTCTAAAGGAGCGAGGGAGTGAGCAGAGGAGAGGAGGAAGGGAGGGAGCAGAAGAGGAACAAAGAAATGATGAGCGAACATCTCACACCTAATGAGCCAGCTCCCCAATGACTTAAAACAATTAAGCCAGAGTAATTCATTGATTTCATTACAAAATAAAAACAGAGCAATTTTCATGCCTGGCCAGGTTACCAGAGATTAAAAGGTTGAACAAGGCCATAATTTCACATCGTAGGGGAATTATTTAAGTGCCGAAATCACGCGTTACCCCTTTATACATTGATGAACAACACCAAAGCATTACTCAGTGTGTGTGTGCGCATGCATGTGTGAGAGCAGTAAAAGTGTGTGTACCAAGTACCACGCTGCATTCATTCTCAGGTAATTTTTCTATTCTCCCTGCGAGTCTCTCTCCTGCAAGATAACTGGACAAGCAGGGTGAATTATGACCAGAACTCTCTAATCTCTCTCCAGTGTTTCAGTTGAGAGAGAGTGAGAGAGTGAGAGAGTGAGAGAGTGAGAGAGTGAGAGAGAGAGAGCGAAAAAGAGAGTGAGAGAGAAAGAGAGAGTGAGAGAGAGAGAGAAAGAGGGATATATTCACCCATGTGATTTTGTATCGTGGAGAGAGAGAGAGACAGAGAAACAATAGGAGGGAAAAGACAAAGAAATGGGGATGAGAATGACAGCATTGTCATGGCAACCTGCTGACACAGCTAGAGTTGCAAAGGGTCGGAAACTTTCAGGTAAATTTCCGACCCTACACATAAGGCAATTCTAGGTCTTGTGGCATATTTTGGTTAAACTATCCCCAATTCAATGGAATTGCAACCCTCTGCATGCACAGTGAACTCTTCCATCACATGTACAGCTGATTCTCAAGATCTTGCAGACTATTGAGTTGCTATTGAGCCCACACTACTACACTGTCTGAGTCAAGGACTACATGCTTTCTGGTAAGTTTTGATTACAATACTGGGTTGGGTGAATTTATTTTCTATGACATACATGATTTTCTGCTAACTAGTAAATAGTAGCTTCTCCCTGAAGACTTCTGCCTGAAGCCCATACATGCCGCAACGTACATATTGGACCCCAAGTATGCTGGCAAGAGCATCATGTCTGGTGCAGAGATCAACAAGGCCTATGGTGTCATCACTACCGTGTCTCGCCACCTTGGTCTTGATGAGGGCAAGGTTCTTCGCAGTCTGGCGAAGTACACTTCAAAACAAGGGCTTTGGGATGGAGATGCATTATGGCAGTCGTGCCAACATATCTCATCAGCCACCTGGTGGAAGGTACTTTGTGGATCTGAGGCTCTTTCCTCTGTTGCCTCCATCACCCTCCAAATCCCACCAACATCAGCCGCCTCAGAGCACAACTGGTCCTTGTTTGGAAACGCACAACAGGCTGACCAATACAAGGGTTGAAATATTGGGCCTATTTTTGAGCCTGGCTCGGAAAGTGACAGTGAAGATGAGGTTTCAGAGTCTGATGTTCAAGACGTGGACATTGAGGAGGTCCAGGGAGAAGACATGGAAGCCTGAGAGGAAGACAACCAAAGCTTTAGTTTCTAGACAATCATTTTACAGATCTATGTTGAAAACATTTTTGGGAGATGCGATGGATCATTGGGGATCATTCAATATTCGTTTTCTTTTGTTGTTCTGTAAAATCCCATGTGAAGAGTCAACTCATTTAATTAAAGTTCAATTCGTAACTAAATTGTTTTTTTTTATTTCTATTGGAAGGATTTAATCATTTGCAATTATGTCTACTTATGATAAGGTAAAAGGTTTATGTTTCTGTCTCCATATGATTTGGTTAATATCTCCAATGCAAAAAACATCTACATTTAAATGGTATTAATATTAATTTGCACAATACAACACAGAGAAGCCGGATATACGTCATCAGACATGTCATCAGAGCGCGCAACAGAACATTGTACTGTAAAATGTTTTCATTAAATCGATTTTATTCAGAACTAACGTTTTGTTGCTAAGGATTCCACGACGTGGTTAGCCTTTACGGCTGGGACTGCAAACTTGTGTTCCTTTTTTTTGCATGGATTCCACGAGTGCTAGCTGGCTGCACTACAGACACCTGTCGTCGTCGTGGGAAAGACTCATTGTTATCTTTTCGTGAAACAACTGGTTGCAGTAAAGAGCCAACCTGGATACTAAGGAAATCCTGAGGGAAATCGACCCCCCCCCCCCCAGTGCTCTGGCTGGAATCCATCCAACACTGGAAATGTTGTGTGAGAAGGTAGCAGGGCTGAGGGGGAATTTGGAGTTTAGCCAGAGTGAAATTCTCATGCTCCAAGGAGAAAACAAGGCACTCACAGCCAAGGTAAAAATCCACGATTCCAACATGGATTGTCTACTCAGGGAAAACAGGGTGATTGAAGGCATCGCTACTAGACATACAAAGTCGTAGCATGCTTGAAAATAATCCAATAATCCAGAGGGCGCGATCAGAGAATTCATGCAATCCGCCTTGAAACTTCCTATAGAGCCTGTAAACAAGGTGGCTTTCCACCGAATACACAGACTTGGAACTCGGAGCGACGAGACCAAGAGTCCCCGACCGATCATGGCAAAATTTGAACACTACCAACAAAAGGAGCTGATCAAAAGCAGGGGAAGGGAGCTTAAAGGGACCAAATTCAGTCCCAATAACCAATTTCCAAGGGAGATAAACGAACATCGTAAGAGACTGTATCCGGTACAAAGGCAACAAAGGGAGAAGGGTAAGCGTGCCTTTCTCATTGTGGACAAACTCTTTCTAGATGGACAGCTATTCCGAGACAGCACCATAACACCATGGCTGTACTAAATTCTACAGGGACTTCAGGTTACACAAAAAAGAAAGTATGGGAACTGTAAAAATATCTGAACACTATGAAGTGGATATGAACATACACAATTACATGCTCGCTTACACATACAGACTTATACATACCTGATCTCGCTCTCTTCTCACTCTCTCTCTTTTCTCTTCTCTTCCTCTCTCTATTGTAGAGAACTGTTTTATAATTGAATATGTTTATTGTTTGTCTATCTTTTTTATGTATTTGTCTACAAGTTTATATATGTTTACAACAAGCCAGGGTAAGATATCAGAATAGGTGCATTGGGGAATAATAACATTGTACGGAATATATTTGTACTGTAGTGAAGCCGTCTCTAGAGTAATGCAAGGTCTCTTTCATGATCATGTGAAACATCAATTGCTATGGAAATGCTGGGATGTGTTTTTCAATGATGTCAAAGATAATTATGATGCAACTATGATGGTGATACGATATGGATTACAATTATCATCATGAATATTAAGGCTATACGCACTACATGTTACACACATAGACACTCAACCATGCAAATTGGCAGTTATTATTTATTTAGACATCACACATTATAGTATTACTCTTATACAGACATCATACACACTCACTAAATCACATCCAATATCATACACATCAGCCTACTCAGATTTACTACACACAATATCTTGCCTCAATTTTCTAACATCTGTGGCATTGGCTCACAGGCAAACAGGCAAGGGAATAAAACAAATATTGCTAGAACCTATTTCTTGAATTCTAAATATCTGACATTTGAAAGCTCTAATTTTGACCTTCATAATACCTCTGATGGCAGTAACTTTACAAGCACTAATTATGGTCAATTTAGACTGAGAAAAGTATCTAGTTATGGTAAGGGGTGAAATAAGTCTAGCCAGTTATAATTGAAACGGTTTAACAGATTATAAAAAAAGAAGATCAGTCTTTACATGGCTAAAAGAAAAGGAATATAACATATACTGTTTACAGGAAACTCACTCTACATCCTTAGATGAAGTTGCGTGGAAAAATACATGGGGTGATGAAATAATTTTCTGTCATGGACAAAGGAACTCAAAGGGTGTGATGATATTAATTAACAAAAATTTCGATCTGAATGTGCAAATACTCAGGAATGATTCGCAAGGAAGGTGGATCCTTTTGAATATGAAAGCGGACGAAAATGAGATTTGGCTCATTAATCTATATTGTCCAAATCAGGATGATCCGTACTTCTTCGAAAACATTTATACCAATTTATTGAACTTAGAGGCAACAAATGATCAAATCATTATGGTAGGAGACTATAACAGTGTTAAGTACCTCAATGGACCGTAAAGGTATTCACTGTATAAACTATCATCACTGTGCCCTTAAGGAAATCAAAAATATTATGGACACATTAGCCTGTTTGGGATAGGGGGCAGTATTGAGAATTTTGGAAAAAATATGTGCCCATTTTTAACTGCCTCCTACACCAACTCAGAAGCTAGAATATGCATATTATTGTTCAGGTTTGGATAGAAAACACCCTAAAGTTTCTAAAACTGTTTGAATGGTGTCTGTGAGTATAACAGAACTCCTATGGCAGGCAAAAACCTGACAAGGTTTCAAGCAGGAAGTACCCTGTCTGACAAGGAGTCGTGCGTCTTGCATCTGTTTATTGAAAAGTAAGGATCTTAGCTGTAACGTGACAATTCCCAGGGCTCCGATAGGCTCTCAGAACCCGGGAAATACCTGAAGGTTGACGAGGCAGCCTCAGGCTGAAACACATTATCGCCTTTGGCAAGTGGCGGCTCAGAGGACTTTTGAATGAGGCGCGTGCACGATTCGCTCCTGAGGAGAAATTTTATTCGGCTGTTTAGGCTCAATGCATATTCCCGGTCGGAATATTATCACTTTTCTACGAGATAAATGGCATAAAAATTGGTTTTAAACAGCGTTTTGACATACTTCGAAGTACGGTAATGGAATATTTAGACATTTTTTGTCACGCCAATGCGCCATGCGAGAGACCTTGATGTTGCATTCTGATAGTGTCTAGAACTCACGAACAAAACGTCGCTGTTTGGATATAACGATGGATTATTTGGGACCAAACCAACATTTGTTATTGAAGTAGAAGTCCTGGCAGTGTATTCTGACGAAGAACAAGCAAGGTAAGAACAATTTTCTTATAGGAAATGTGATTTTGGTGGAGGCTGACCTGGGTGGGTGTCTAAATAGCTAGCCCTGTGATGCCGGGCTATGTACTTAGATTATTGCAAAATGTGCTTCATCCGAAAAGCTATTTTAAAATCGGACATATCGAGTGCATAGAGGAGTAATGTATCTATAATTCTTAAAATAATTGTTATGCTTTTTGTGAACGTTTATCGTGAGTAATTTAGCAAACTGTTAGTAAATTCCCCGGAAGTTTGCGGGGGTTATGCTTTTTCTGAACGTCACATGCTAATGTAAAAAGCTGTTTTTTGATATAAATATGAACTTGATTGAACAGACATGCATGTATTGTATAACACAATGTCCTAGGTGTGTCATCTGATGAAGATCATAAAAGGTTAGTGCTGCATTTAGCTGTGGTTTGGGTTTATGTGACATATGCTAGCTTGAAAAATGGGTGTCTGATTATTTCTGGCTGGGCACTCTGCTGACATAATCTAATGTTTTGCTTTCGTTGTAAAGCCTTTTTGAAATCGGACAGTGGGGTTAGATTAACGAGATTCTTGTCTTTAAATAGCTGTAAAATAGTCATATGTTTGAGAAATTGAAGTAATAGTATTTCTAACGATTCAAAAATCGCGCCACTGGATTTCAGTGGCTGTTACGTAGGTGGGACGAGTTCGTCCCACATGCGCCAGAGAGGTTAGAAATAGTGGATATTGGGAGACTAAAAAACCACGACCTAGTGAGATATACATGGAAGAGACTTAATCAAGCAAGTCGTCTTGACTACTTTCTTGTCTCTTTCATCAATGGTTAAAAAAGTTTTAATAGGAGACAGAATGCAATCGGATCATCATCTAATTGGCATTCACATAACTCTTATAGATTTTCCACGTATAAAAATTTAATTTAATCAAGGTTTACTGGAGGACAAAATAATTTATAACTGAATATTTCCAGTATAATATAGGTTCATCAAAAACAATGTACATTGTTTGGGATACCTTTAAAATGTACCTTCAGAGGTCGTTCAATTCAATATCAATCAATAATAAAATAGCAGTTTCTGGATAAAGAGACAAGACTAACAAGGGAAATTCATGAACTAATAGTACAGGTAGATGGCAATAACAACGATACTACAGAGATACAAAATAAGTCAGAGGAAAAACAAAAAGAACTTCAGGAACTTATTCAAGAACTAATGTAATCTATTACAAAAATAAAGCAAACTGGATGGAATATGGAGAAAAATGAACTAAATTCTTCCTGAATCTCCAATACAGGAACGCTAACAAAAAGAAATTGCAGAAACTCGTTACTGAAGATGGAGTTATAATTCTCCGAATTATATTTTAAAAGAGGAAGCTAATTATTTTAGGCAGATGTTCTCTTTTCCGTCTCATCCTCTCCCACTGAATGAAGATTACGGTAAGGAATTCTTTCCAAATAATAAAAAAAATGGGAAATTAACAAATGTACAGAAAGATCAATGCGAAGGCCAAATTACAGAGGAATAACTTTGAGGTTATTAAATCCTTTCAGTCTGGAAAAACCCCAGGGCTTGATGGCATACCGGTAGAGGTAAATCAAGCCTTTTTTTGATACACTAAAAGCTCCATTGTTAGATTGTTTTAACTACTCCTATAGAAATGGTAGTCGGTCAGGTACTTAGCAGGAAGGTCTGATTTCTCTATTATTAAAACAAAACCCAGATGGCAGATATAAAGACCCAGTCTATCTAAAAAAAACTGGAGGCCCCTTACACTTCAATGTTGTGATGCAAAAATACTAGTGAAATGCATAGCACTTTTACCAGGTATTGTACATCCTGATCAGACAAGTGTTTTTACATGTTAAATATGACAACTACTAGAAATAATAGATGTTTCATGATGTTCTAAGAAGCCAGGCCTGGTATTTATAGCGGATTTTGAAAAGGCATTTGATAAAGTAAGACTGGATTTTATTTATAAATGCCTGGATTTTTTCAATTTCGGTAATTCTCTTATAAAATGGATAAAAATAGCGTATAGCAACCCCAGGTGTAAAATTGTAAATAACGGCTACTTCTTGGAGAGTTTTGAATTGTCAAGAGGAGTTAAACAAGGGTGTTTGCTGTCACCATATCTATTCGTTATGGCCATCGAAATGCTAGCTATTAAAATCAGATCCAATAACAACATTCGAGGATTAGAAATCCAAGGCTTAAAAACAAAGATATCCATGTATGCCGATGATTCAAGTTTTATATTAAGTCCGCAAGCTAGATAGATAACTGTTCTGCACTCTTTGGACTAAAACCTATTTATGATATTTATGGCGCTGCCGACTCCTGATGATTCGTTTTTTGAAATCATATGAGCAAAAGATATTTCGCTTTATCCGGGACGCTAAACCAGACAAAATAAAACGTGCCTATCTATATAATGAATATGAATTGGGTGGGTTGAGATTATTAAATATAAAAGCACAAAAAATTCTCTCTAAAAGCTTCACTCATTCAGAAGTTTTACATGAACCCTAAAATGGTTCTCAAGTAGATTACTAAGAAAAGCTCATCCTTTGTTTAAAAATTGCCTTTTTGCCTTTGTGCAGATTGCCATGTCTCATTTTCGATTAATTGAAAATACTTTTTTCAAAGTATTTTTCTTTTTCAAACAAGCATTGCAGAACTGGCTACAATTTCAATTTCACCCCCCTGAAAAGATAGAACAAATTTTACAACAAATATTATGGCTGAACTCAAATGTGCTGGTTGATAAAATACCTGTATTTATGGGGAAAATCTTTGACAAGGGTATTTTGTTCTTAAATTATATTGTAAATTGGAATGGTAGAGTTATGTCCTTCATGGAGTTATCAGAATTGTACAGGAAGATCTGCTCAATCCAAGAGTAAACCAATTGATTACAGCATTACCCCAAAAATGGAGGAGGCAGGTGGCAGTGGGAGGAGGTAGGGATCTGGTCTGTCTGCCCAATATAAAGGATCAAAACTGTCAAAGGAATAAAAATAGCATAAATAGGAAAGTATACCAGTTTCATTTGAGGACCAGGATGTTGACAACTGTGCCATACAGATTGCAAAATAGTTGGGAAGAGATTTCTGATGTACTGATTCCATGGTACAGGGTGTATGAGTTGATATATAAAACAACGCAAGATTCAAGACTTCGTGCTTTTCAGCTAAAATTATTATATAGAATTCTTGCCACCAACAAAATGTTGAATATTTGGGGCATAAAATCATCGAAGCTCTGCAGATTTTGTGGTGAGGATACAGAATCAATAGACCATTTGTTTTGGTATTGCCCTCAGGTAGACTGTTTCTGGTCTCAGGTTCAGGAATGGCTGAAAATACATAGCATTGATATAAAATTGACCCTAGAAATAGTACTGTTAGGAGATCTGGAGAGACCGGGTCAGTCAATTACTAATACTCGTAGTAAAAGTATTTATCTTCAACTCGCAATCTGTGGATTCTATTTGATTAGATAGATTGAAATTGTACGTTAAACATCACAGCATAGTTGAAAGATATGTGTTGCATAGAAACCCGAAGTGGGTGGCCAGCAGAGATAGATGGGATGGGCTTAGGGAAGCTGAGGGTTGGTATGTGGAATTGGAGACAAGTGGGAGTGGAGTTGCTGTGTGGGAGATAGAAGGATGGTCAAAGATAAAATATATTTTTTTTAAAAGTCAAAATAAAACATAATAAAAAGTACGTTTGAATGACACTGAGGGGCAGTGTTTTTACAACTAATGCCGGTTTGCCTGAGGCTGATGCCGTGCAGGTGTTTGTGCACATGCATATACACACACTGTCATTCAAATAAACACATACAAGAACACACACATACATGTAATAGCACCAGACATGCACACACACATATACAGTTGGCATTGCTGTTATGATTTTAGTTGTCCTAGACGTCCTTTGTTATAAATGTTGTTTTTTGTTTTGTTGCATTGTTTGCTGTTCTCTTCTGTCTTTTTCTTTTTTCTCTTTAGTTCATTCTCTTAGTTGTTGATGCATTTGGGAGTTATTGGGGGTGGGGAATAGAATTAACTGTATTTTTTTTATTGATTTTTTTATTTTGGAGGGGGGCTGTGGGAGGGGTCTTGAATGGTTGAGGGACAGCTATTGGGGAATTGTGGACGGATCTTGGAGGGTTCGCGTTCACATTTTTTGGCCTGGTGGGAGATCTGTCAATGTGCCCTTGAGCAGGGCATTGACCCTGGATGCTTCTGTGTGTCGCTCTGAATGGGAGTCTGTTGGATGACTGGTATGGTGTAGTTGTTGAGCGTCTTCACTGCAAGTATATTGTATGTTTCGGATATTTTTTAAATATTTTTTAAAAATATATATTTCTGTTAATTCCCATATATTCCTGTTAATTCCCACGGAAAGTTTCCACCTGTGAATATTCCCCAAAATGTGCACCCCTAGACCCAGCAGAGTCTTCTTACTGGTCCTAACCTTACTGTGTTACCCAGGGGGCATAGGGGGGCTGATAAAGCCAGGAAACCAGGCTTATTGAATATAAATATACACACACGCAGACACACACACACACACTTGATAAAACCAGTATTCCATACAGACACTGACAGTTAGAGCTTATATTATGGGATAAAAATAAACACACACGCACTGTACTGAATTAGATTCTGTGTATAGTGTATCAAAACATATTACAGTGCAGAACAGAAATGCACGGGATTACACTTTGTCATCTCACTAATACCCTACCTCCTACTCTACCCTAAAACACACATGCTTGGATACACAGTACACACACTGGTACCATAATGGCCTTGGCACACACACACACACACACACACACACACACACACACACACACACACACACACACACACACACCATAATGGCCTTGGTAAACACACACATACATACACACACACATACACTTGTGATGAGATAGAGGGTGAGTATGTTAAATAATCTCACAGCAACAGTTGAGCTGATTAAATGCAGTAGTCTGGAATCAGATTGAGCTTTACATCTCTGTTGGCTCCACGACAGTACAGTGGTTTGGCTGCAGCACCCAGATACAGCTCAGTGACTGTAGTCTCAGCAGATCAGTACAGCAACACAAGATCTATTTACTGGCCTGGGGCTAGCGGTGGGTCTTTAGGGAGGGTAGTGGTAGTGTACCATACAAGCTGCACGGGGCAGTGATTTTGCGTGCTTAGCACCAGGGTTGTACCAAGCATCATGTGATACATCTGACTCGGGAACATCAGAGACCCTTACAGTACAGCCTGACACTGAATAACTGTCACCTCTCATACATGTCACTGAGGCATTCTGCAACCATCTGAAAGATGGCAAAAACAACCATAGATGTGTTTGAATACTCATACTAACCACACTATTTGTGACATGAATTGAGTATATAGTAAGCTTATTGGTCATAGTATGGATATAGTTAGTATGCCAAAAGTTCCCGGATGTCGTATTAAATTCGCCAAAATATGTATACACACAGAGGACACTATTTCCGTACTTCAGGGCCCATAATGCAATTCTTCGGGAAATGGGTGTGACTTCACATCGTTTTCAGATTTGAAGAAAATGGTGCAGAATATGCACCCGAAGTACAACGAGAGTGGATACAAATTCATTGCTTTAACTAATTATGACAAATGTTAAGAAAATGTTGAGCAATGTAATAAAGTAATGACTTTTCAAATAAGTTACCTTACATGTTATGTTGGTTGACAATTTCTTAGCTACGCTGTCCTTATGAACCACATGGCATATCAACCACATAGCATATCATTACAGCAGTAGGTACTGGTATGTTAGCTAGTTACCTAAAGTTAGTTGGTTGGCTACTTATACATCAAACTTGTCAGTATATTAACTATAGTCTAACTTACTACCCAACGTTTATTGACTTGATTATTCCGGTCATTCTTAGCTTAGCTAAATGGTATAGTCGTTGTGTGTTCTCAATGGACATTCGGGTGCTTTCGTAAATTCGTTCTGGCAATCTACTCCGATTTCAGAGCACTTTATAGTGTCAGTGTACCAGAGCGCAGAATAATGAATTTATGAGCGCTCAACACCCGCTGAATATGGCCGGGGTCAGTATACGTCTGCAAAAAAGCGCAATTAAATTGTTGCCAGCAGCACAGTTACAGTCACCAATGCTCTGGATAACATGAAAACTGCGTAACCAGCTCTGCTAGGGCGAGTAAAATGGTCAGAGTGGTCTCATTTGTGTCTGGAAGTAGCTAGCAAGCCAGCCAACATTAGCTTGGGTGCTTGACTGCCTTTGACTGCTCAAATCAACCCTACTCCTCGGCCCGAGCGTCCAGTGTGCGCTCCGAGAGCGAAATGCTCTGAATTTACAAATGGACAATCTGACAAAGCTCTGAATTTACGAGCACATGCCAGATTGAATTTAAGAACACACCGAAGTCGGAAAATGTCTAACTAGTCATTTGTTATGCTAACTAGCTAGCAAGAGGTTGCATAGCATTATCATCAACTTCCGGTAGAGCTAGTACGCTAAACCTAAAGGATACCGTTTGTTTACAGTATAATACAATTAACTAATAGTATATACTCATTAAGTATGTAGTATACAGTATATTAGTATGAGTATTCTAACACAGCTCATGTATCTTTCAGACAGACTCACACCAAATGGAAAATGACAGGTAATAAGGAATGGACATGCTGGAGCGGATCAGACTAGCTACGGTGGAGGTCAGATATTATGCTTCTGATGATACCAGATACTGAGGAAAGAACCTTGAGCTTAATATCTATACAATATACCAATATCCAGTAGGTTTGATACTAGGGTCAGACTAGCTACTGTGGGAGTCTGACATATGATCTACAACAACATTATATTGCCAACTACTGACAACATGCTTTCTGTCTCACCCCCTGACGTCACCCCGCCCCATAAGCTCCTAAAGTAGAGTCATAAAGAGTCACAAGGCACAGCCAGATACCTAATCCCCATATGACCCTGCCCCTGCCCCTCCCCACAAACACCCCCTACCCTATGACCTGGTGACTCCTGTCTCTTCCAGACAGAGGGGGTGTGGTGATGGGATATATGATTGATGGCTTCTCATACCATCTCGACACGCAATGACATTCTGTAGATGCATCCCAAATCTCACCCTATTGCCTATATAGTTTTCCAAGTTGGCGACAACGTAGATGGCAGCATCGCAACTAGTTCTTTGGAAACTTTGCAGTATTTGAGTTTTTTTGCACCATTTTTTACATTATTAGCTCAGGAAATGTTTTGTGTCATTACATACAGCTGGGAAGAACTATTGGATATTAGAGCAGCGGTAACTCTGCTGGTTCGACTTAGGAGGCGCGCACACCACCCACTGCTTCCGAGTATATTACTCGTTAATGTTCAGTTTTGGATAACAAAGTCGATGAGCTTAGAGCAAGGATTTCGTTCCAAAGAGATATTGGGGCCTTAAACATACTTTGTTTCACGGAAACGGCCTTCTCTGTAGCTCAGTTGGTAGAGCATGGTGTTTGCAACACCAGGGTTGTGGGTTCGATTCCCACGGGGGACCAGCACAGAAAAAAAATTTATGAAATTTATGCATTCACTACTGTAAGTCGCTCTGGATAAGAGCGTCTGCTAAATGACTAAAATGTAAAATGTAAATGTAAATGAAACATGGCTCTCTCGGGATACTCTGTCAGAGTCGGTAAAGCCAGCAGGATTGTCAGTACATCGTGCAGACAGGACTAAATATCTCTCCGGGAAGTAGAAGGGCGGAGGGGTGTGTTTCATGATTAACGACTCATGGTGTAATTCTAGGAACATACAGGAACTCAAGTCCTTTTGTTCACCCGATCTAGAATACCTCACAATTTAATGCCGACCATATTATCTCCCAAGAGAATTCTCCTCCGTCAACGCCACGGCCGTTTACATCCTCAAGCCGATACCTCGACAGCCCTCAAAGAACTTCACTGGACTTTATGATAACTGGAAACCACATATCCTGAGGCTGCATTTATTGTAGCTGAAGATTTTAACAAAGCAAATCTGAGAACTAGGTTGCCGAAGTTCTATAAACATATCGACTGTACTACTCGCGCTGCTAAGACTCTCGACCATTGCAATTCAAACTTCCGGAATGCTTACAAGGACCTCCCCCGCCCTCCTTTCGGCAAATATGACCACGACTCCATCTTGCTCCTTCCGTCCTATAGGCAGAAACTCAAACAGGAAGTACCCCTGTTTCGTACCGTTCAACGCTGGTCTGACCAATCGGAATCCACACTTCAGGATTGTTTTGATCACGTGGACTGGGATATTTTCTAGTTAGCTTGCGAAAATAATCTAGACACATACACGGATACGGTGACTGAGTTTATAAGGAAGTGTGTAGGAGATGTAGTACCCACTGTGACTATTAAAATGTACCCTAACCAGAAACCGTGGATAGATGGTAGCATTCGCACAAATCTGAAGCGCGAACCACCACATTTAACCATGGCAAGGTGACTGGTAATATGGCAGAATATAAACAGTGTAGTTATTCACTCCGCAAGGCAATCAAACAAGCTAAATGTCAGTATAGAGATGAAGTGGAGTCGCAATTCAACGGCTCAGACACGAGACCTATGTGGCAAGGTCTACACACAATCACGTACTATAAAAAGGAAAACCAGCCACATTGCAGAGACCGAAGTCTTGCGTCCGGACAGGCTAAACACATTCGTCGCACGCTTTGAGGATAAGACAGTGCCACCAACGCAGCCCGCTACCATGGACTGTGGACTTTCCTTCTCCGTGGCTGACGTGAGTAAAACATTTAAACGTGTTAACCCTGGCAAGGCTGCCAGCCCAAACGGCATCCCTAGCCGCGTCCTCAGAGCATGACCAGACCAGCTGGCTGGTGTGTTTACAGGAATATTCAATCTCTCCCTATCCCAGTCTGCTGTCACCAAATGCTTCAAGATGGCCTTCATTGTTCCTGTACCCAAGAAGGCAAAGGTAACTGAACTTAATGACTATCGCCCTGTAGCACTCACCTCTGTCATCATGAAGTGCTTTGAGAGACTAGTCAAGGATCATTTCCCCTTCTACCTTACCTGCCACTCTAGACCCACTTCCAATAGAGCCACAGATGATGCAATCTCCATCACTCTGCACACTGCCCTATCCCATCTGGACAAGAGGAATACATATGTAGGAATGCTGCTTATTGACTAAGCTCAGCATTCAACACCATAGCTCATCATTAAGCTCGAGGCCCTGGGTCTGAACCGCCCTGTGCAACTGGGACCTGGACTTCCTTACGGGCCGCCCCCAGGTGGTGAAGATAGGAAACAACACCTCCACTTCGCTGACCCTCAACACTGGGGCCCCACAAGGATGCTTGCTCAGCCCCCTCCTGTACTCCCTGTTGACCAAGCACTCCTCCAACTCAATCATCAAGTTTGCAGACGACACACCAGTAGTAGGCTTGATTACCAAATATAACAAGACAGCCTACAGGGAGGAGGTGATGGCTCTGGGAGTGTAGAAGAACACGCATTTCGCTACACCCGCAATAACATCTGCTAATCACATGTATATGACAAATAAAATGTTATTTGATATAGTGCACTACTTTTGACCTGGGCCCATAAGGCTCTGGTGAAAAGTAGTGCACTATAGAGAATAGGATGCCAATTGGGATGCATTTTGTAACCACAACCTGTAAAGGTCCAGCTCACAGTAACTGCTGCACACTATTGTCCTGGCACTCAATAGTCCATAAAAAAAAACAAGACAATCTGCAATAGTGAGGGTATTAGCTACACTTTACCAAGTTGGTACAGACATATCTGGTTCCATGTACCTTGTAGCCTTGTACAATAGCTAGAATCTGACCACTTTGAAGTTGTAAGTCTAGTCCAATGCCCCAAGTGAGCGTATTAGCTACACTATACACAGTACCAAGTCACTTTGGGCATAATCTAGTTCCTTGGAACGTTGTGGCTGTAATGTATAATATGACCACTTTGAAGTTGTAAGACTGGTCACAGTAAATCACTTTGGTTTGGCCAAAGGCGGGTATCTATGAATAGCTGGGGTGGTCAGTCAGAGCCTTGTTCAAAGACGCAGTTGGTGATTGCGTGACAACAGCCTCCACTCCAATACAAATCCCATTTGTGAAGGAAACTGAAAAAGCGAGTATTCGTATCTTCAATATTTGATGTGTATGTGTGTGTGTGTGTGTGTTTATTTATGTGTGTGTGTGTGTATGTCTGTGTGGCATACCTAGCGGGGGTCCCAGAGAAGTACGGGGGGAGACTAAATCAAATATTTAGAAAAGCTGAGAGCCCGTACAAAATGTTCAGTGGAGACAAGAGACAGGACTGCTAGTAAGGAAGTGATTCCAGCGTGTTAAAGCTCTGTTTTTTTTAATGAAAAGTATGAGAAATAAATATACGATTCAGCCGGAGCTGATAAAGATTGAATACTTAATTTACTGCAACAAAACAAGACAGAAACATGACATGCATATGACTGCCCAACTGTTTATGAATGGAGCACACAGATAGCAGTCATTTGTACAGCAATGCAAGCACTAATCACTCAGAAGAAATAGCCTAGCTAAGCAGTTTGTTCAACTGCTATGTTTACAGACTGACAGACTACCGCATTAAACGGACCACGCTAAAGAAGCCGAAATAGTTATTGATTAAAAAGGGAGGACTCTGAAGAAGTTTCCACACTATAGTTCGGATCCGTTTGATTATTTGTTACATTGATATTTTTTTCATTTGGTCTGGTTGGGTTCAACATTGCCAAATGTCAAACGGTAAAGAAAATCCTAAACAAAACCACGTGTTCATGCAAGTCATTTGTTTATTGGGGGGAAAAAAGCTCTTGTTAATCCTCTATGATTATCATGAAGCATCACTTTTGTGTCCCAATCTTCGTAATACTTTCGCTTTGGTCGTTCAACAACACACGGGAGGAAACTGCGACGTGACAAACTACTATATTCAGTAACCTATATCCCTGGTTTAGCCTCCGGCTCCCCTCATCTACATCGGATGCGCTCATAAATGCGCTGCTATACTCACGTAATGTTTCAGCGATTTCAAGTTATTGTACTGCGTGCATTTCATAAAATGCTCGCAGTCAAACAACCAATAATACCGTGCGACTCTTGTTCTTTTCCTGTGTTTGGTCTGGACAGCGTTCTCACCTGCAGCGAACCGCACCATGGTAGAAATTGAATCGGACCGAGACCACCCTTTTCGAGCGAGCCATGGTGCGTTGTTTAGTGTGTGGAGTGCGGATAGAGTGTTCACACCATAGAGTCCAAACGAACCGAACTAAGGGGGTAAACGCACCAGAGTTCCAAACCAAGTCGGTGTGAAAGCTCCCGAAGACTCCTCAATACAACAGCTTTCTGCTTAGATATGTTGCCTGTGTGTGTGTGTGTGTGTGTGTGTGTGTGTGTGTGTGTGTGTGTGTGTGTGTGTGTGTGTGTGTGTGTGCTGGATCCGACCGCTGACACCAGCGGCTGTTGGTGCTGATTGTGATGCTGTCCTGCTGGCCCAGGAGAATCTGGACCACAGCTTGACAGCCTGAGGAACACAAATCTTTGCTCTGCTGCCAACTGGAATTCATCACCAAGAGGGTTGAGGTAGAATGTTCAGCTGAATGGGCTGAAAATCTACAGGCACAAACACTCCATTGACAATTCCAAAGCTGTAACACCTGTTGTTGACGTCTGTGCTTTTGAGGGTAGATTCAGCAATGCACAAAGTAAACAGCAATATCAGGCTGATTTTCACAACAATACTGTGACGTTGCGAGGCGAAACGTTGGTGCTTGTTTTGGTCCCACAGCTATCACGTTGCAGCAGCGTGAAGCGCAAGCCTTGCACCTGCACAGATATTTTTTGGTGAGTGCAACTTCTTTTATTCAGGGTTTATACACATTTTGACAGATGGGATTTCATGACTTTTCCATTACTTTGAACCAAATTTCAATGACCAACAATTGGCGGCATCTCTATGTACAATACGTATTAAAAAAACGTAAGCGTAATGTGGTATTGACACTGGGAGGCTGCTCTCTGATTCCATGTACCATCTCCTGTCGTTGAGCAAGGCACTTAACCTCCCACAAAGTAGAATACCTGTTAGGCAACTGTATAAAACGCATGTTGTCAACCCTCGGTTTGGAGAGCTACTGGATGTGCAGGCTTTTGATCAAGCCCTGCTCAAACCCGTCAGAGCCAGTTTATCAAGGTCAGCTCATTTCTAAAATGTGATTTGTTAGAGGGGGACTGGAATAAAAGCCTGCAGCCCCATTAGCTCTCCTGGAGGATGGTTGACCACCCTTGATGTAAAACATTGCAACATTACAGCCAAAAACGCCTATGCTTTTTAAAAATAATTTGCTCATTCAATGTATTAAAGATCAGATGGCTATGGTAGGCTGCAATTCTTTTTATTTTGCTGAAGCAAGCCCACAAATTTTCTTTAGTCATATTTAGCTACCTTAGAAGGCTGACTAGCATCTATTGAGTTACAATGCTACATGCTGTATATTGGGTGCCCAAATCAACTGGAAGCATCTACAAAATAAATGCACATAAATCCACATAATCCAAAAGAAAAACTACATTTAATCTTTTTTCCTAAAATGAATGTTCACGATTCACAAATTATTATTTTGATTCACATGATTGAACCGATTTAACGCGATTGAACCGAATCCCAACCATTACAATGGCAAAGTGAATTGTTAGTTTCATCAAAAATAATTGTTTAAATTAATCATATGAATCGTTCAAAAAAGTTTAGCAACTTATTCGCGAGTGTCGGTGGAAAGAGTTTGGGGACATCCATGACGAAAATATTTAGCTTAACAGTTAACTAGAGGGTACAAGATATGTTTGAATTGTCTCTCTACCTAGTTGTTCGCCTGTCTCTCCTTGAGCAACTGCCCACTCGTCGCACACCTGCAGTTGATGCGCGCAAACACGGACTCTAAAGTGTCACTCTGAACCTGGCTGATATGTCGATTTTTATTTGATTGTTCAAATATTTTAACACTGTACCGAAATAAATTACATTAACAGAAATGTTATTAATTTTCATTACTTTTCCAACACTTTTAATAATTTTTAATTTTCCAAAACTTTTAAGCCTGGAAAACAGCATTTTAAAATTCCATGACTTTTCCAGGATTTTCGTGACCGTACAAACTCTGTGTATCGCGCTCATATGCAGGGGCTCCTGAGTGGCGCAGTGGTCTAAGGCACTACAGACCCTGGTTCGATTCCAGGCTGTATCACAACCGGCCGGGGACAATTGGCCCAGCGTCGATGGGGTAGGCTGTCATTGTAAATAAGAATTTGTTCTTAACTGACTTGCCTAGTTAAATACATTTAAAAAAATGGGCCCTGGTCAAAAGTAGTGCACTATATAGGGACTAGGGAGCCATTTGGGAGAGAGATCTCTGTTGACTTGACACCCTCTGGTGCACCTGACAGACCATTCATTTACTGTGCTTCAGCCCATCTGAAACCATTGCAGCGAAACTCAAAGTTTGAATCCAGTGTTTTCAGGAGCCCAAGGGGACTCCAGTTTGACGGGTTGAGAGAGAAATAGAATGGGGAGCTCCTTTAATCTTCCCAGCATGCCTTGAGGGTAGTCTTCCACACAGACTCAGACGGTCATGTCTCTCTCGCTCGCTCGCTCGCTCGCTCGCTCAACGTGATGTGGGATGTAAGCACGGCGGCACTCCCTAACTGGCTTAGTGCTGGAATGCCATTAAAAAGCACAGCCTTGGAGAAATGTATTAATCCCTTTGTACTGCCTTGCTCTCTCTCTCTACCCCTCCCTCTCACTCAATAAGTAAATCACTCCGTCTCTCTTCATCTCCCTTTCTTCTCTGTCTCTCTCTCCGTATCTCTCCATCTCTCTTTCTGTCTCTCTCTCTTTCTCAGGGCTGCCATGCCGACGGCAGTACATGCTTTCTCTCCCCTTAATTCCCTAATCACCCTATTCTGGTGGAGTTTCCTCCCCCTTTCTTTGGGTCGCCTAGGTTCATACTACAAACAGAGGGATGGAGGGAGGGGAGGAGGAAGGGAGCAGGGATGAAATGAGCTAGGGCTTCAGTAAGAGGTAGTAGTAGTTCATCTAAGTCCACCCTACCACAACTAATTACAGCTGAGTCTGTCTCAAATGGCACTCCATTCCCTATATAGTGCACTTCTTTTGTCCAGAGCCCATAGTGAATAGGGTGCTATTTGGGATGCACACTGAGTGATTAGGTGGTAATAATGTCTGCATCTAAATGGAAGGACAGTTGAGACTGGATGGGAAAGACGGATAAAGATATTGAGAAGGAAATTCTGGTTGGAGGATTCTGAATTTCCTGCTTATTCCCTCCGGATTCTGGGAATTTTCAGTTGGGATTTCTGGAAACCTGGGAATTTTGCAACCTTACAGTACAGAACAGTGACTCAGGGTTTTTTCTCTGTGTTTCCATACTGTGAATGAGGACATATCATATTTCACTCCCTCGTCTCTACCTTCTCTACCTCTGTACACGCTCCTAAAGCCACTTTCTATCACTACATTTCAAGCTTCTGCCTCATATTCTGGGAAACTCTTTTCCACCTTCTCCTCCCTCTTAATCCTCTTCCTCCTCCCTCTCTGCGGAGCGACTTTGTCAACCACTACGACAAGGAGGTTGACGACATCCGCTCCTCATTCACTCAGCCTATTGAGTCTGCTGGTCCCACTCCCACTGAACTACCCTACGCTTTGACCTCTTCTCCCCTCTCTCTCTCCTGATGAAATCCTGTGACTAGTGATGTCCGGCCACCCGACAAGCTGCCCACTCAACCCCATCCCTACCTCCCTTCTCTAGAACATCTCTGGAGACCTTTTCTCCTTCCTCACTTCCCTCATCAAGTCACCCCTGACCACAGGCTGCATCCCCTCCTCAAGGAACCAACACTCAACCCCTCTGACGTCAAAAACGGTAGACTTTTCTTTCAAAAACACTGAGCGTGCGGTCTCTGATCAACTCTCTTGTTATCTCGCTCTCAGAATGATCTTCTTGACCCTAACCAGTCATGCTTCAAGACGGGTCACTCAACCGAGACCGCTCTCCTCTGGGTCACGGAGGCTCTCCGCTTAGACAAAGCTGACTCTCTCTCCTCTACTCTCATCCTTGTAGATCTATCCGCTGCCTTCGACACCGTGAACCATCAAATCCTCCTCTCCACCGTGAAAAGTGTGTGTGTGTGTGTGTGTGTGTGTGTGTGTGTGTGTGATGGGCGTTGGTACACAGCGTCTTAACGTTCTCCATCAGTGTGCTTTGTCATTCTCACGCTAGCTAGCACCTGCAGCCTCTCCACCTCCTATTGACTGACGTGGCACAGCAATCTGGCCCCAAGTACAACTCTCTCACTCACACACAAACAGACATGGCACAACAATCTGGCCCAGAGTGCCACTCTACTGACCAGAGCCCAAAGTAGTGCACTCCATAGGGAATAGTGTGTCATTTGGCACTCAGCTTGTAGTTCAACAATCTCTGCTGTGGAAAACATGATGCAAAATGTGGTCTTACTACGCATTTATTTATTTAGGCAAATCTGCAGACAGCTATGTTGTCTCCTCTCCCTGTTGTATTTTACCTGCAGGCTAAAACAGGGCTGTGTGTGTGTGTGTGTGTGTGTGTGTGTGTGTGTGTGTGTGTGTGTGTGTGTGTGCATATATCCACAGCCACTGTTCAGTCAATAGGTCTTACACACAGGTCTCTCAGCAGTATCCATAGAGGCACTGATGCACAAATACCACTGCAGGCTTGGAGGCAAACGCAAGCTCTACTAACCCTACACACACACACACACACACACCTCGCAGTCAGGACCTATCCCCGCTCTCTCTTACACACGCTTGAGTTATGAGCCTCGCACGAATGCACACACAAGGTACAAGCCCTCTGCCAGCTTTCCTCAACAGCTGTTTCCCCCCTACTCTCAGGATGCTTCGGCCATAAACCATGAACACAAAAGAAAGAAAGAAAGAAAGGAAGAAAGAAAGAAAAAAAGAGGTGCATGGAAAGAGTGAACAAGAAAAAGAGTGATTTCAGCTAATTAAGCTTATTCTTCCCCCAGTCAACATGATTCATTGTACTCTACTGTGCTCTCTCACAAACTAGATCATTAGCCAAAGGGCCTGTTATTCTTAATGCTGCATTTACCACCATAAAGCTGACTATAGTGACGTGATAATTCCCGAGGAGCCAGTGTTTGGAGGATATATTGGTACGGGTGTTGTTACCGTGCCAATATATCCTCCAAACACTGGCTTCGAGGGCATTATCACTTTTATACAAAGGGTTGCCAACATATTCAAATAATGATTGACATATTTTAATGAAAAACTTTATTTTTATTAATTTATTCATACTATTTCCTCCTTTCACGAGATATAGTCCCAACACAAATCTAGGGTTGCGACCCAAGCTGGCTGGTCGTTCTTTCTATCGGTTAGGTTGCCAGAGACGCGACCCAGTTGTTAAGTCTTTTTGTACTAAATGTTCCGTTTCCGTGATGGCTAGCAACATTCTTATCCCTTGCTTGCTAGCTAGCCAACTTCGGCTAACACAGTCACGTCAAACAGTGCAGCCAGAATAACAGCAACGTGCAGCATTTGTGTTTGTTTAAGCTGTTTTCTAGTGACATTTATTTCGATACATCCATAACAATGAGCTAATGATGTGCGATTTTGCCTGGCATAGAACATTTCCTCTCTCGCCAGGACACTGTTCAGAGGAGCTAGCCAACTACACAGCTAACAAATCACTTCCTTTTCATTTCATTTCACAATCACTTTCATGTTTTTCTATTGACATTTCTTTGTCTATATAACCATAAAAATGTATGATTTCGACTGGCTGTGAAAAGCTGCCAGCCTGTCTGTCTCGTCCCGACACATTCATTACCATAGCACAGCGGGAGATCAAATTTCAACATTGAAACAATGTTGCGAATGTCGGAGAGACAGACAGCAAGGTTTATACTCCGCTGTTGAAAACTAAATGCTAGTCTAAAAGAATGGGAGACAATGTCTAGGTGCATTTTACAGTGGAGATCTAGTATATACATTGCCTGGCTGGGCTGATGAGACAGTGGATTGTGCAGTCAGATGGAACAGAGTAAACAGGCATTTTAACGTTATAGATTTAGCCAGTGGTAACTTTTGGAATAGACACTGGCTGGAATGCAGTTTTAACCAAATCAGCATCCAGGATTAGACCCACCCGTTGTATAACATGCCATAACACACACACACACACACACACACACACACACAATTCTTGGTGAAGTTGCTCTGAAAATATAGTTTACCAAGCTACCAATTATTTCAGACTGGAAGAACACCTCAAATGTACACCTCAAATGTGATAGACTACAAATTGCAAGGACAGATCACCTTGGGGTCATATGTTAAAAGAATGTGTAATTTAGCCTATATAGCCAACTTCTACTGTTTATGTAGCCTGAAGACTGTAAATACCCTCTCTCTCCATCCCTCCCCCTCTCTCTCCATCCCTCACCATCCCTCCCTCACTGCCCACCTCTCCATCTTGCTTTCTTTCTTTCTCTCTCCTTCCCTGCCCCCTATGCACCTCCCTCTCTCTTCGTCCCCCTCTCTCACTAGGATCAAGGAGAACAATACTGTAACAGAACAGCTCCAAGGGAGAACACTGGAGTACTGGAAAAAATTTCAACCACTATCAATCCAAACCACCAGCCTCCCTTAGTATAGCCTTGGGATGAATCTAAGTTTGACTTTGTGTCCCAAATGGAACTCTTTCCTTTATAGTGCACTGCTTTTGACCAGGGCCCACAGGGGTTAGGGTGCCATTTGGGATGCAGATTATGAGAGATCAGCTGGACATATGAGAAAAGAGGAGAACAGAGAACAAGTCTCCTACAGTCAGACAAGGATGTGCAGCTTATAACTTTCTTTTTTTGTCCTGTGTGTTTTCAGCTTGGTGGTGTGAAAGGGAGGAAGAAAATCTAGTGATGACTCAGGGGGCTTTCACACCAAATTGTTTTTGAGTGTTTTTTTTTCTCCTGAAAACGGGGGCGCGTTTTCACCCTTAGTTCAGTTCGTTTGGACTAGTGTGAACACTAGCCGCACACTAAACAACGCACCTCGGTCCGATTCCATTGATTCTGAGGTGCGGTTCGCTGCTGTTGAGGAAAATAACAAGAGGCGCACAGTATTATTGGTTGTTTGACTGCGAGCATTTGATGAAATGCACGCAGTACCATAACTTGATATTTCTGAAACATTATGTGAGTAGCAGCACATTTATGAGCGCACCCGATGCAGATTAGGGGTGACGGGTACTATACTGGGGATATAGGTCACTGAATATAGCCTTTTCACATTGCAGTTAAAGTGGCTATTGCGCAGTTTCCTCCCGCATGTTGTTGAAAGACCAAAGCTAAAGTGACATTTGGGACACTCAAGTTATGGTTCATGAGAGAGAGGGGGTTTGTGGGGTACACATCACAGATAGAGAGGGGAGGGTTATGGGGTAAACATCATAGATAGAGGGGGCTGGTGGGGTAAACATCATAGATAGATAGAGGGGGCTGGTGGGGTAAACATCATAGATAGAGAGAGGGGGCTGGTGGGGTAAACATCATAGATAGAGAGAGTGCAGCTGGGGTAAACATCATAGATAGAGAAAGTGCTGCTGGGGTAAACATCATAGATAGAGAAAGTGCTGCTGGGGTAAACATCATAGCTAGAGAGAGTGCTGGTGGGGTAAACATCACTCCTTAGCCAGGTCCCAGATCTGTTTGCGCTTTCTTGCCAACTCTGACTCAGACAATGGGACCAGGCAAAAAAAATAACGAAAAAAATGTATTGTCACATACAGCAAATAGGTCCAGTGAAATGTGTTGTTTTACAGGGTTAGCCATAGTAGTACAGCACCCCTGGAGCAAATTAGGGTTAAGTGCCTTGCTCAAAGGGAACATCGACAGATTTTACATCTTGGGAATTCAAACCAGCAACCTTTTGGTTACTGGCCCAACATTGTAACCGCTAGGCTACCTGCCACCCAGGCAACTTCCTCCCTGGCAGACTGGTGTAACTGTCAGATAGGGATCAAGGGTACAGTGTTCTGTACCATACAGTAACCACAGTTGAATTACACAAAACAGATTATTTCCTACCAGACAACAAGCAAACACAGGGGCGTGCATGTCTGCGTCCCAAATGGAACCCTGTCTGCGTCCCAAATGTCTGCGTCCCAAATGGAACCCTCCCTGCGTCCCAAATGTCTGCGTCCCAAATGGAACCCTGTCTGCGTCCCAAATGGAACCCTGTCTGCGTCCCAAATGTCTGCGTCCCAAATGGAACCCTGTCTGCGTCCCAAATGGAACCCTCCCTGCGTCCCAAATGTCTGCGTCCCAAATGGAACCCTGTTGTACTACTTTTCACCCTGTGGGCGGTATACTACAAAGCAGGATCACTGAGATAGCCAGCTAACTTTGATGAACAACCAGAAATAACTATAGATTGTCTGGTTCATTAATTTTAACACGGTGGGTTTAAACAGGGGTCCACACAGAGCGTTTCTTGGTCTTAAACAAATCTACTTTGAGACAAAAGTGTACACCTCACACACGTGTAAAGTGTACAAACTTGAAATGTATTCAAGTTTGAGTTTGCATCCCAATATTACATCACAGAAGACTGAAATATAACAAACCACCTAGTTTGTTTGTTGAGCTGTACACTGAGGTGACTATTCAAAGATGCTCAGCTGGTCAATATTCCCCTCCAGTGATTCCCTAACATCTTGTCAACATGTGCCTTGAAAATGAAGCAGATATCTTATGCCATTCTGACTGCATGGGCTTTTATCTGTAACAAGGCCCAGACGTCTTTTATGTGTCAAAAACCTCTCAAATTGTGTAAAATATTAATTCCTATAACTTAAATGACAGCATTTGTTTGGCCAAAATTACATTCTTTGATGTAGACCAGGTATTCACAAACTGGGGTAACACGCGCAATGCCGTAGGGGGTACGCCAAATAAAAATGTGATTCACATTTATTTTTAAATATATATTTAAATGTCTTCACATTTTCAAACAGATTTATATTTTCCAACGGGCTATACATTTGGGTGAGTTTTTTCTCTCGCCTGAGTAGCCTCGTTTCACGGCCAAAAATAAAATGTAACCATCTAGTGTTCAGCGAAATAACAACACAATGTCAAATACAGGTAGCCTAGTCAAATAATGAACATCCAATCACATTAACCGTTACTCTCTCGCGGGAATTCCACTAACGGTCCGTATGTAGCCAAACGTAGCTGCTGCTCATGTTGGTATCTGTACTGATGGCACAAAAGCCATGACAGGGAGACATAGTGGAAACGTGCGTGCAAGCAGTTGCTCCCGACGCCACTTGGGTACACTGCAGCATCCACCGAGAGGCTCTTGCTGCCAAGAGAATGCCTGACAGCTTGAAAGACGTTTTGGACACTACAGTGAAAATGGTTAACTTTGTTAAAGCAAGGGCTCTGAACTCTCGTGTATTTTCTGCACTATGCAATGATATGGGCAGTGACCATGTAAAGTTTTTACAACATACAGAAGTGCGCTGGTTATCAAGGGACAAATTATTGACACGTTTTTATAAATTGAGAGACGAGCTTAAAGTTTTCTTTACTGACCATAATTTTCACTTGTCTGACCGCTTGCATGATGACAAGTTTCTCACACGACTGGCCTATCTGGGTGATGTTTTTTCTCACCTGAATGATCTGAATCTAGGATTACAGGGACTCTCCGCAACCATATTCGATATTCGAGTCCTTGGACTTGTCTCAACGATGTTCCTATCTGCCAGGACATTGCAGGACATCTAGTTTGACTCATTTTCCCTGGCTTTGTAAAGACTACAGCTTAACGGGAGCCCTACTTCCTTGTACCCACCCTCAAAAAAAAGGCTTTTCAAAATGGGGGTGGTACTGGTTTACAAGTTCACTGGAGCTATGTTACCGTGCACTGTCTATCCGAGATTGCTACATACACTATCATTCAAAAGTTTGGAGTCACTTAGAAATGTCCTTCTTTTTGAAAGAAAAGCAATTTTTTTGTCCATTAAAATAACATCAAATTGATCAGAAATACAGTGTAGACATTGTTAATGTTGTAAATGGCTATTGTAGCTGGAAACGACAGATTTTTTTATGGAATACTTACATCGGCGTACAGAGGCCCATTATCAGCAACCATCACTCCTGTGTTTCAATGGCATGTTTTGTTAGCTAATCCAAGTTGATCATTTTAAAAGGCTAATTGATCATTAGAAAACCCTTTTGAAATTATGTTAGCACAGCTGAAAACTGTTGTTCTGATTAAAGAAGCAATAAAACTGGCCTTCTTTAGACAAGTTGAGTATCTGGAGCATCAGCATTTGTGGGTTCGATTACAGGTTCAAAATGGCCGGAAACAAAGAACTTTCTTCTGAAACTTGTCAGTCTATTCTTGTTCTGAGAAATAAAGGCAATTCCATGCGAGAAATTGCCAAGAAACTGGAGATCTCGTACAACGCTGTGTACTACTCCCTTCACAGAGCAGCGCAAACTGGCCCTAACCAGAATAGAAAGAGGAGTGGGAGGCCCCGGTGCACAACCGAGCAAGAGGACAAGTACATTGAAGTGTCTAGTTTGAGAAACAGATGCCTCACAAGTCCTCAACTGGCAGCTTCATTAACTGGCAGCGACTCCGGGATGCTGGCCTTCTAGGCAGAGTTGCAAAGAAAATGCCATATCTCAGACCGGCCAATAAAAAGAAAAGATTAAGATGGGCAAAAGAACACAGACACTGGACAGAGGAACTCTGCCTAGAAGGCCAGTATCCCGGAGTCGCTTCTTCACTGTTGACGTTGAGACTGGTATTGACAACAGAAGATTTTTATGTACTGCAAGTCTCCTGGAAATACATGAAGACTGATCATGAGGATGTGTAAAACATGAAGACGTGTAAAATAGAGGTCGACCGATTAGTCGGAATGGCCGATTAATTAGGGCCGATTTCAAGTTTTCATAACAATCGGTATTTTTGGGCACCGATTTGCCCGATTTTTAAAATAATATATATATATATATATATTAACACCTTTATTTAACTAGGCAAGTCAGTTAAGAACACATTCTTATTTTCAATGACGGCCTAGGAACGGTGGGTTCAGGGGCAGAACGACAGATTTTTACCTTGTCAGCTCGGGGATTCTTTTTTGCAACCTTCCGGTTACTAGTCCAACGCTCTAACCCCCTGCCTTACATTGCACTCCACAAGGAGCCTGCGTGGCAGGCTGACTACCTGTTACGCGAGGGCAGCAAGAAGCCAAGGTAAGTTGCTAGCTATCTTTAAACTTATCTTATAAAAAACAATCAATCTTAACATAAATCACTAGTTAACTACACATGGTTGATGATGATACTAGTTTATCTAGAGTGTCCTGCGTTGCATATAATCGATGCGGTGCCTGTTAATTTCTCATTGAATCACAGCCTACTTCGACAAACGGGTGATGATTTAACAAGCGCATTTGCGAAAAAAGCACTGTCGTTGCACCAATGTACCTAACCATAAACATCAATGCCTTTCTTTAAAATCAATACACAAGTATATATTTCTAAACCTGCATATTTAGTTAATATTGCCTGCTAACATGAATTTCTTATAACTAGGGCAACTGTGTCACTTCTCTTGCGTTCCGTGCAAGCAGTCAGGGTATATGCAGCAGTTTGGGCCGCCTGGCTCATTGCGAAGTCCATTTATTCCTAAAAAAGGCCATAATTAATTTGCCAGAATTGTACATAATTATGACATAACATTGAAGGTTGTACAATGTAACAGCAATATTTAGACTTAGGGATGCCATCCTTTAGATAAAATACAGAACGGTTCCGTATTTCACTGAAAGAATAAACGTTTTGTTTTCGAAATGATAGTTTCCGGATTCAACCATTTTAATAAACAAAGGCTCGTATTTGTGTTATTATGTTATAATTAAGTCTATGATTTGATAGAGCAGTCTGACTGAGCGATGGTAGGCACCAGCAGGCTCGTAAGCATTCATTCAAACAGCACTTTTGTGTGTTTGCCAGCAGCTCTTGCAATGCTTCAAGCATTGCGCTGTTTATGACTTCAAGCCTATCAACTCCCGAGATTAGGCTGGTGTAACCGATGTGAAATGGCTAGCTAGTTAGCGGGGTGTGCGCTAATAGCGTTTCAATCGGTGACTTCACTCGCTCTGAGACTTGAAGTATTGTTCCCCTTGCTCTGCATGGGTAATGCTGCTTCGAGGGTGGCTGTTGTCGATGTGTTCCTGGTTCGAGCCCAGGTAGGAGCGAGGAGAGGGACGGAAGCTATACTGTTACACTGGCAATACTAAAGTGCCTATAAGAACATCCAATAGTCAAAAAGTATATGAAATACAAATCGTATAGAGAGAAGTAGTCCTATAATTCCTATAATAACTACAACCTAAAACTTCTTACCTGGGAATATTGAAGACTCATGTTAAAAGGAACCAACAGCTTTCATATGTTCTCATGTTCTGAGCAAGGAACTTAAACGTTAGCTTTTTTATATTGCACTTTCTTCTCCAACACTTTGTTTTTGCATTATTTAAACCAAATTGAACATGTTTCATTATTTATTTGAGGCTAAATAGATTTTATTGATGTATTATATTAAGTTAAAATAAGTTCATTCAGTATTGTTGTAATTGTCATTATTACAACAACAAAAAAATGTTAAAAAAATATCAAATCGGCCGATTAATCGGTACCGGCTTTTTTTGGTCCTCCAATAATCGGTACCGGTATCGGCGTTGAAAAATCATAAATCGGTCGACCTCTAGTGTAAAACATGAAGACTGATCATGAGGATGTGTAAAACATTTCGACGGATCATGAGGATGTGTTACTATGCAATAAACCATGTTCATCTGTAAACTGGTTTGTTTTGTTACACAGAGTCAATAATGGGTAATTGAAATGGGCTGTCAGCAAATATATGAAACCCTTGAGGGGGGCTTGACTTGTAGACAGTCTAGTTGTGTATTGTTGTGTATAAGCACCTACTAAAATAGAGCGAATAGGCTAGAAAAGTATACTAACAGCCCCTCTCCCCATGCCAAAGAACTGACTGCAAGGGTGTGAAAAGTTTGAGGAGCACTTGTCTTGTAGACAGTTTAGTGTACATGGGATTTTGTTTTCGCAAGAGGGTATTGTGCTTTCATAAATACGTTTGGTTGTCCTGGCTTGTTTCAAAGTCAAATTCTGCGGAGCTCGAGCTTATTCCATGCTGAAAGCCTTCATTCAATGGGTCTACAGGCTCTGTACTACTAAAGCTGGGGTCAAGGTCATCTTCATCAACAGCAGGATTAGTCTGTAGGACACACCGTAGTCATTGATTAGCCAACATTTGACTACTTTGTCCCCATCAATACACACTCCAACAAGGTACTATATCCACCCACCCTCCTCATGTCAATAGATCATGCACACTAACCTTCACACACAATACCCAGACCCAAAAGACTAAAGTCAGTCACCCACACCATCCCCTCCTTTCCTAATACCTCCTTTCCTCCAATTTAGACTTCAGGCCTTGCATGAACAATCAACTAAGCCTCCATAATACAGAGAAAAATACAGTAGAAGTTGTAGCCTACTTTTAAATGCACCAACTATGACAACAAGACACGGACCATGCTCCAGTACATTTATTTGCTCATCATGGAAAGATTTAGTATATTTTAGTACGATTTTAGAAGGTGACTTACACTAGTTCCTAGTCCTGAGCTTGATGTTGATGTTGATGCATCTGCAGATGTTGATGGGATCAGATATCAGCCTCTGCGGTAGTTAGTTAGCGAGCTAACGTAACCTAACAAAGCTAACATTAGTTTGCAAAGTTACAAATCCCATTGCCAGATAGCAGCTGGCTAATTACATTGATATTGATATGCGTTGGAATGTTTACCCAACATATTAGAAAAGATAGCTAAGCTAGGTTTGAGTTTAGATATACAGCTAGCTAGGTAACGTTAGCTACGTTACGTCAGCTTGACTTATTTTCTGCTGCGCTGATGTTGGTTGATCGGATACCTTCCTTTGAAGTGAAGGGTAAAATCAATGGAATAGCATCACTTTTCAACGTTTAACGACATGGCAACCCCATCAGTTGAAACTTCAGTTCCGTTTCGAAATCCTCTGGCTGAAAATGCTAGATATTATGGTTTGCTAACAACCAGGAAATGCAGCGAGCCCGTTTCTACCGGTGAGATGCAAAAACGCTTGTATTTGCGTGTAGTGAGGAAATTCTAAAATGTTAGGACAGATATGTTAATAACATATTAATGGACAAATATAGTAAAATAGAGCAGCGGTGAAATTTCCCTTTAAACTATCCACACAGCTCTTCAATTAAACCTGAATATGTTTAACTGGTGAATAATCCAATTAAAGACAATTAAAGACAATCCATATTGACAATGTTCATGTAATCCCTGTCTTTGTAGATTATCGTAATTAGTGTTCATAGTCTGAAGGGAGTCTAATTAACCATGTGCTGTGTGTTTGTGTGTGTGGGTGGGGGTACAGGAGGGTTTGGGTCTCATTAAGTGGACTGGCACAGGCAAGTCTGCTTTGTAGCACTCAGCCATCAAGTCCTATTAGGATCAACATACAGGTTCCACATTACAGATTACTGTCTGGAAAAGAAGGGTTGTGGATCATATTTTGACTGCGTCACTATTCCGTTTATAGAACACTAGTTTCGACCACAGCCCTATGGGCCACCTCTTTCTCTGGAAATGAACTACTTGAAATGGAGAGCTTATTTCAACATGGTGATCATTACTTTTTGTTGTGAGCCAAAGATGAAAGCGTATTCCAGGAGTGACATCACAGATGCAGGTAAAGAGCAAACAAAAACAAGAAACAACATCACTTGCATTCTTTAACACGGATCAGACAAAAGCTTGTCTGCATAGTTGTCTACACGGCTCAAAACCAAGGCTTGTCTGCATAGTTGTCTACACGGCTCAAAACCAAGGCTATTCTGCATAGTTGTCTACACGGCTCAAAACCAAGGCTCGTCTGCATAGTTGTCTACACGGCTCAAAACAAAGGCTTGTCTACGTGCCCAATTAACTTCCCCACACAAATCTGTCCGGACATTTCCTCCTGGCCCATGGTATTGTTGTCAAAACATTGGCTGGGCTCTGGAATGCTTACTTCGTACTTGACCCCTAGCCACTACAATCTAGGCCACTAACCCAAGCCACTACCCCCTAGGCACTCAGATAGCCTATGTGGAACTATTGCCATGCTGTTTACACCTATCAGTTGGCAATGAGAAGCTATTACACTGGCTTAATACAGATCCTTTGGGAAAGTCATACGTTTGCTTATTGGTTAGAATGGGAGCAGTACATTTACTAATTGGTTGGAAAAGAGTAGTACACTAAAAAACAAATAGTTATTGTAACTATAGTGGAACCATTTTGGTACTATATGGAACCTTTTCCTAAGGTTCTACAAAGAACAAAAAAAAGGCTTCTAAATAGCCCCAAACATGGATGTAACCATAGCGGAACCCTTTTCTTTGTGCTATATATATATATATATACACACACACACACACATTTTTTTAAGGTTCTTTGTAGAACCTTAAAAAAGGGTTACACATAGAACCAAAAAGGTTATTTGTAGAACCATACAGGGTTTTTTATTCTGGTTTTATAGCCATACTATATTGTTAAAATTCCATATGTTTTATTATTGTGTTTATAAACAAGTCGAATCAGGTGTGCTAGTTCTGGAAAGATTGGGGGTCACTGAGGAGAGAACGGAGAACTACCGATTCAATTTATTTGGTTATTCCAAAATTCATTACATCAATTTGTAAGCCAGTCAATCAGTCATGATTGGTCTGGTGGGGTGGATGACAGTGTGTTTGTGTCTTTGGGTTGGGAGGGAAAGGGGTGGGGTCTGAGCTGGCTTTTGCTGGATGAAGGTGGCACAAGGTCATTCATGAGTCTTTCACAAGACACCATCTGTGGTCATAGTCATATTTAAAATATAATCGCACAACACAACAGATAAATTGGAATGACACTCACTCACGGTTGCACAAAAAGAGCTGTGCGCAAACCACGCCCCAAAATATTCTAATGATCCGCCACCCCTATATCTGAATTATCACTAAAAGGAAATAACCCTTTTTTGAAATGCATCACCCTTCCCAAAGAACCCTTGAAGAATCCAGATTTTTTTTAGTGTGTAGTAAATAGCAGGGGAGAAGTACGTGTAGTGATGGTAGAAAGCTTACTCAGTATAGTAGTGACAATCAGTAGTCAGTTTATGCAGTATAGTAGTGACAGTCAGTAGAAAGCTTACTCGGTATAGTGGTAACAATCAGTAGTAAACTAAACTTACTCAGTATAGTAGTGACAGTCAGTAGTAAACTAAGCTTACTCGGTATAGTAGTGGCAGTCAGTAGTAAACTAAGCTTACTCAGTATAGTAGTGACAGTCAGTAGTAAAACCTACTCAGTATAGTAGTGACAGTCAGTAGTAAAACCTACTCAGTATAGTAGTGACAGTCAGTAGTAAACTAAGCTTACTCAGTATAGTAGTGACAGTCAGTAGTAAAACCTACTCAGTATAGTAGTGACAGTCAGTAGTAAAACCTACTCAGTATAGTAGTGACAGTCAGTAGTAAAACCTACTCAGTATAGTAGTGACAGTCAGTAGTAAAGCCCACTCAGTATAGTAGTGACAGTCAGTAGTAAAGCCCACTCAGTGGAGAAGTTAGAGTCATGGACTGTAGTAACCTTGTGGCAGCAAGGTTATAAAAATACTCTTCTGCTGAGTAACCCTCTGAAACAGGACTAAGTGGTGCGAGAGAGAGAGAGAGAGAGAGATAATTCTACAACCACCTAAAAGGAAGCAATTTCCAAACCTTCCATAACAAAGCCATCACCTACTGAGAGATGAACCTGGAGAACAGTCCCCTAAGCAAGCTGGTCCTGTGGCTCTGTTCACAAACACAAACACACCCCACAGAGCCCCAGGACAGCAACACAACTAGACCCAACCAAATCATGAGAAAACAAAAAGATAATTACTTGACACATTGGAAAGAATTAACAAAAATCAGAGAAAACTAGAATGCTATTTGGCCCTAAACAGAGAGTACACAGTGACAGAATACTTGACCACTCTGACTGACCCAAACTTAAGGAAAGCTTTGACTATGTACAGACTCAGTGAGCATAGCCTTGCTATTGAGAAAGTCCTCCGTAGGCAGACCTGGCTCTCAAGAGAAGACAGGCTATGTGCACACTGTCCACAAAATGAGCTGAAAACTGAGCTGCACTTGCTAACCTCCTGCCCATATTAGAGACACATAATTCCCTCAGATTACACAGATCCACAAAGAATTCGAAAACAAACCCGCTTTTGATAAACTCCCATATCTACTGGGTGAAATGTACATTTTAAATTTTAGTCATTTATCAGACGCTCTTATCCAGAGCGACTTACAGTAGTGAATGCATACATTTCATACATATTTTTTTTTTGTACTGGTCCCCCACAACCCTGGCGTTGCAAACACCATGCTCTGCCAACTGAGCCACACAGGACC
Source organism: Salmo trutta (assembly GCF_901001165.1). NCBI lineage: Eukaryota > Metazoa > Chordata > Actinopteri > Salmoniformes > Salmonidae > Salmo > Salmo trutta. The sequence continues at coordinate 23,117,699 of NC_042962.1, forward strand.
ATGACCTTGTGCCACCTTCATCCAGTAACAGCCAGCTCAGACCCCACCCCTTTCCCTCCCAACCCAAACACACTGTCAACCACCCCACCAGACCAATCATGACTGATTGACTGGCTAACAAATTGAAATACCAGTGTGCCATCACAGCAGCAAGATTTGTGACCTGTTGCCACAAGAAAGTCAACCAGTGAAGAACACCATTGTAAATACAACCAATTTTTATGCTTATTTATTTTCCCTTTTGTACTTTAACCATTTGTACATTGTTACAACACTGTATATATACAGTGCCTTGCAAAAGTATTCATCCCCCTTGGCTTTTTTCCTATTTTGTTGCATTACAACCTATAATTTAAATACATTTATTTGGATTTCATGTAATGGACATACAAAATAGTCCAAATTGGTGAAGTAAAATAAAAAAATGTACTTGTTTCAAAAAATGTAAAAAACAAAAGTGGTGCGTGCATATGTATTCACCCTCTTTGCTATGAAGCCCCTAAATAAGATCTGGTGCAACCAATTACCTTCAGAAGTCACATAATTAGTTAAATAAAGTCCACCTGTGTGCAATCTAAGTGTCACATGATCTGAGTATATATATACACACATGTTCTGAAAGGCCGCAGAGTCTGCAACACCACTAAGCAAGGGGCACCACCAAGCAAGCAGCACCATGAATACCAAGGAGCTCTCCAAACAGATCAGGGACAAAGTTGTGGAGTAGTACAGATCAGGGTTGGTTTATAAAAAAATATCAGAAACATTGAACCTCGCACGGAGCACCATTAAATCCATTATTAAAACATGAAAAGAATATGGCACCACAACAAACCACTTTAAGTCGTACAGTCCAAAGAGCTGGGTTTTATGGAAGAGTGACCAGAAAAAAGCCATTGCTTAAAGAAAAAAATAAGCAAACACGTTTGGTGTTCACCAAAAGGCATGTGGGAGACTCCAAACAAATGGAAGAAGGTACTCTGGTCAGATGAGACTAAAATGTAGCTTTTTGGCCATCAAGGAAAATGCTATGTCTGGCGCAAACCCAACACCTCATCACCCCAAGAACACCATCCCACAATGAAGCATTGTGGTGGCAGCATCATGCTGTGGGGATGTTTTTCATCGGCATGGACTGGGAAACTGGTCAGAATTGAAGGAATGATGGATGGCACTAAATACTAGAGGTCGACCGATTATGGTTTTTCAACGCCGATACCGATTATTGGAGGACCAAAAAAAAACGATACCGATTCAGCCAATTTTTTTATTTTATTTGTAATGTCAATTACAACAATACTGAATAAACACTTATTTTAACTTAATATAATACATCAATAAAATCTATTTAGCCTAATGAAACATGTTCAATTTGGTTTAAATAATGCAAAAACAAAGTGTTGGAGAAGAAAGTAAAAGTGCAATATGTGCCATGTAAGAAAGCTAACGTTTAAGTTCCCTGCTCAGAACATGAGAACATATGAAAGCTGGTGGTTCCTTTTAACATGAGTCTTCAATATTCCCAGGTAAGAAGTTTTAGGTTGTAGTTATTTCTCTCTATACGATTTGTATTTCATATACCTTTGACTATTGGATGTTCTTATAGGCACTTTAGTATTGCAGGTGTAACAGTATAGCTTCCGTCCCTCTCCTCGCTCCTACCTGGGCTCGAAAAATACCATCCAAAAATACCGATTATTATGAAAACTTGAAATCGGCCCTAATTAAATCGGCCATTCCGATTAATCGGTCGACCTCTACTAAATACAGGGAAATTCTTGAGGGAAACCTGTTTCGGTCTTCCAGAGATTTGAGACTGGGACAGAGGTTCACCTTCCAGCAGGACAATGACCATAAGAATACTGCTAAACAAACACTCGAGTGGTTTAAGGGGAAACATTTAAATGTCTTAGAATGGCCTAGTCAAATCCCAGACTTGAATCCAATTGAGAATCTATGGTATGACTTAAAGATTGCTGTACACCAGCGGAACCCATCCAACTTGAAGGAGCTGGAGCAATTTTACCTTGAAAAATGGGCAAAAATCCCAGTAGCTAGATGTGCCAAGCTTATAGAGACATACCCCAAGAGACTGGCAGCTGTAATTGCTGCAAAAGGTGGTTCTACAAAGTATTGACTTTTGGGGGGGTGAATAGTTATGCACGCTCAAGTTTTCCGTTTTTTGTCTTCTTTCTTGTTTGATTCACAAAATCATTTGCATCTTCAAAGTGGTAGGCATGTTGTGTAAATCAAATGATACAAATTTTAATTCCAGGTTGTAAGGCAACAAAATAAGAAAAATGCCAAGGGAGGTGAATACTTCCGCAAGCCACTGTACATAATGACATTTGTAATGTCTACTGTTCATTTTATTTCTATAGAGAGATAGAGAGAGAGAGAGATATATAAATAAGAGAGAGAGGACAGGGATATGTCTGTGAGAAGGGCAAACGTGTGCCCTGTTTGCACCCGAAACATGATCTACCAGACCAGAGGGACAGAGCAGGGATCCAGTGTGTGGATCTAATCAGGACAGGATATATATGTAAATTGACTAAGCGAGCAGAAAGAGCAAGAGAGAGAGAAAGGCATAGACTGAGACCACTACAGATATCCCCTGAGTGACTGAACGGCAGAAGAAGACAGATGTGCTAAACCTTCTGTCCTTACTCTCAGAACACAACAACATAAGGTACAGGTGGGGTTGTAAATGTACACACACCACACACAAAGCACACTCCAATCACACACACGCACTCACTCACACAGGGAGAGAGAGCATGGGGGGGACTAAGACTGAGCAGCTCTTCTCTTTCTAAATTTATCAAAGGAGAGCAGAGAGGAGAGCACTCTGTGTGTGTGTGTGTGTGTGTGTACGGACACACACACTGGACACACACACACACACACACACACAGGAGCTCTGCTTGCTACAGTAGCAGAACAGTTTATGCTCAAAGATAAAGATAGTGAGATCTTACAGGAGTTAGTATGCACTGTTATCCAACTTGCTAAGAAAAAGACAGACAGACACAGAGAAATCCAATCAAACCAGTCCTTTCAGCTGACTGCAGTCAATGCAGGCTTTAAATCAAGCTTTATTTATACAGCACATTTCAGACATGGAATGCAACACAATGTGCTTTACAGGAAAAAACAAACAATGTGTTTTTGTGAAATGTTTACTACACAAAAAACATAAGAGGATTAAAAACAAAAGAATAACAAAAACTGATGACTAAAAAGCACCCAAAAGTAAAGCAAAGCAAAAAATATGTATTTTAAGATCTCTTTTTAAAATGTCCACAGTTCCAGCCCTGCTTGTAATAAAAGCATGGATGAGTCCCTCTGTATCAGACTAAGAGAGAAACGGCCGCACCTTGGCAATGTTCCTGAGGTGATTAAAAGCTATTTTGGTCACATTCCTAATGTGTGATTCGAAATTGAGTTCAGAATCTAAAATAACACCTAGGTTTTTCACCTGGTGTTTTATCTTTATTGCCCGTGAATTAACATGTGCGGCCAGAGACAGTGCGCACCGAGGAAGAGAGGCCACAGACAGACAGAGCTGAAACTTTACTGCTTGACATGTATGATGAAATCCTGGTTGAGAATGAAACGACTGAACAAATGAACAACGAAACAGCACAGCAAGTAAGTGAAAGTTGTCCGGGTTTACGCTGGGCCAATTGTGAGCCGCTCCTATGGGACTCCCAATCACAGCCGGATGTGATACAGCCTGGATTTGAACCAGGGACTGTAGTGACACCTCTTGCACTGAGATGCAGTGCCTTAGACCGCTGCGTCCGTGTGTGTGTGTGTAACTATTTAACTATACTAGAATGCTTGAAAGGCCACAAAAAAATGTAATATCGATTATCAGTATCGTTTTGTTTTGGGCAAGGGAACTATTGGATATCGGTATTGGCCAAAAATGTAATATCGGTGCATCACTAACTGTAAGTGTTGTTATTGTGAAGTGGAAAACGTCTAGGAGCAACAATGGCTCAGCCTGCGAAGTGGTAGGCTACACAAGCTCACAGAACAGGACCACCGAGTGCTGAAGCGAGTAGCGCATAAAAACCGTCTGTCCTCGGTTGCAACACTCACTACCGAGTTCCAAGCACAAGAACTGTTCGTCTCGAGCTTCATGAAAATGGGTTTCCACAAGCCTAAGATCACTATGTGCAATGCCAAGCGTTGACTTCAGTGGTGTAAAGCTTGCCGCCATTGGGGGAAAGGGGGATACCTAGTCAGTTGTACAACTGAATGCATTCAACTGAAATGTGTCTTCCACATTTAACCCAACCCCTCTGAATCATAGAGGTGCAGGGGGCTGCCTTAATCAACATCCACATCTTCAGCACCCAGGGAACAGTGGGTTAACGGCCTTGCTCTGGGGCAGAATGACAGATTTTTACCTTGTCTGCTCAGGGATTTAATCCAGCAACCTTTCAGTTACTGGCCCAATGCTCTAAGCACTAGGCTACCTGCTGACTCTGGAACAGTGGAAACGCATTCTCTGGAGTGATGAATCACGCTTCACCATCTGTCAGTCCGACAGACAAATCTGGGTTTTGGCGGATGCCAGGAGTACGCTACTTGCCCAAATGCATAGTGCCAACCGTAAAGTTTGGTAGGAGGAGGAATAATGGTCTGGGGCTGTTTTTCATGGTTAGGGCTAGGCCCCTTAGTTCCAATGAAGGGAAATCTTAACGCTACAACATACAATGACATTATAGACAAGTCTGTGATTCAAACTTTATGGCAACAGTTTGGGGAAGGCCCTTTCCTGTTTCAGAATGACAATGTCCCTGTGTACAAAGCGAGATCCATACAGAAATGGTTTGTCGAGATCGGTGTGGAAGAACTTGACTGGCCTGCACAGAGCCCTGACCTGAACCCCATCAAACACCTTTGGGATGAATTGGAACGCCGACTGGAAGCCAGGCCAAATTGCACAACCTCAATGATGTTCTTGTGGCTGAATGGAAGCAAGTCCTGAGGCAATGTTCCAACATCTAGTGGAAAGCCTTCCCAGAAGAGTGGAGGCTGTTATAGCAGTAAAGGAGGGACCGACTCTATATTAATGCCCATGATTTTGGAATGAGATGTTCGACAAGCAGGTGTCCACATACTTTTGGTCATGTAGTGTACCTCAGTCTTGTCTCAGTTTAGCTGGAGGAAGTTGTGAGCCATCCAAGTATTTAAATCACTAATACAGTCTAATCATTTATTTGTGGAGCTAAAATCCTCTGGTGACACAGAAATGTAAAGTTCCGTATTGTCCGCGGAAAAGTGAAAATCAATGCTATGCTTTCTGATATCGCTGCCAAGGGGGAACATATATAAACTAAACAGTACTGGACCAAAAATCAAACCTTGTGGAATGTCACATGTTACATGTATGTTCTATTAGTTATATTCACAAAGGGTGACAAAACTCTTGACCGGTTAGTAGGTCCTAAACCAATTTAGAACAGGACCAGAGAGGCAAAGCCACCTCTCCAGTCTATCCAGAAGGACGTCATGGTCAACAGTGTTGAATGCAGCACTTAAATCCAAGAGTACAAGGACAGAGAGCTGTTTGGCATCTGTATTGGCTCTAAGATAATTTACCACTTTAACTAAGGCTGTCTCTGTGCTGTGGTGGGACCGAAAACCAGATTGGATTTTTTTTTTTTTAAATACAGTTGGCAGTTAGAAAATCATTTTGCTTTTAGAAACCAATTTCTCCAGAATTTTGCTTAATAATGGAAGGTTAGAAATTGGCTGAAAAATGGCTAAAAGCTGAAGAATCTAGATGACTTTTCTTCAGAAGGCATTTCACCACAGCAATTCTTAGTGCAGTGGGGAAAGTGCCTGTGGACAAGGAGTGATTAACAATAGCTTGCACTTCTTCAGATATGCAATTAAAACCTGTTTTGAAGAAGGTGGTGGGGATAGGATTGAGAAGGCAGGTAGAATGCCTAAGTTGTGATATTACTTTCCTGAGCATGTCTGTGTCAACCAGGGAAAATAAATCCATAGTGCCTCTGCGTGGTAGTCTTGGGCACGTATCATCAAACTCCTCAGCAGGTCTTGCTTGACTGATAACAAACTTTAGGCTGGGTATCTTATCTCTCAAATATGCCGCAAACTCATCACATTTGGAGGAAAGTTCACACAGATTTGCGGGGGTAGGCTTTATCAGGCCATCAATTGTCAAGAGGAGAACTCTCAAATTATTATTAGTTTATAAATGTTTAGAGCGCATTTTTAGAGCACTACTTCACTGCTCTGGTATCCCTGAGGGGGGCGAGGAGCGCATGGAGGGACTGAACCATCCCTTGCCTTTCTGTATGGAAAACTTCCTTATTGATTGCAGCAGTGTGTACGTGTGTGTGTGCTTGAGTATGTGTCAGTTAAATCTATGGGTCCTTCGTGTCCTCCCAATCAGAGGTAGATGGTGTTAGATGATGGCAAGTGGCAATATCGCTGTTTCTCAACGTCATTCTCAGTGATGGAGGGGTTTCTGTGTCGTTTGCGCTTGACCTTCGACCTATTGATTTGTGGGTAAAAGGGAGAGCAGTCCAGAGACAGGTCGAAAGCCATCACCAACACTCTTAACCAGAGAATCCTGGAAAGAGAAGAGTAGTGCAATCTGAACTACATTAGATGGATAGATGGGGGTAGATCAATGTGAGTACACTTACTGTTTTAAAAGGCGAGAGGGAGAGAGGAGTGGGGACTGTGAAGACAGTCTTGTTCCATGTTCCATCCCAAATGGCTCCCTATTCCCTTTATAGTGCACTACTTTTGACCAGGGCCCATGGGGAATAAAGAGCCATTTGGGACACAGCCAGGGACAGAAGAGTGGGAGGAGAGAGAGAGAGAGAAAGAGAAGAGGTAAAAGTCACCCCCATGCCCCTGCGGTTTCCATAGTGATAAGGTCAGAATTTTATGGGTATGGGGGGCCACTTTTGAGGAATGCCTTCGCTCGCACACACACACTTGAACAGATGAAGAAGGATACACACACCATGTACAAAAAGAAATACACACACACACACACACACACACACAATTTAAAAGACAAAGGCAATCCAATTGAAAAAAATAACTATCAGGGATTTTTCTGGGTCAAAATGGGACTGAGGTGGTGGGCATGGAGGGGTTGTGGTAACTGTTGCGGTCACCCTCCTGTTGGCCACAGGCCAAAATGTAGCTGTTTTAAAGCTAATTTCTTGCAATTCTACACATTTTTACATGTGGCGGAGAGAAAAAGTTGCAGTTTTAAAGCTAATTTCCTGTTCTACACATTTTGCCATGGCTTATGCTATCCGAGTGACTCAAATGTTATAACAAAATAAATGGGGGCACCATGCCATGACAAAAATACTCCTGAATGTGACATTTTGGGCATTTTAGATTCCCCCTGACTGTCTAGCTTTTATTTTGATGATTATTGGTTCTCAAAGATGATTTCATTTAAAAATATTTAGGTCCATTATCTTTTATACATACTTTATATCTGCTTTTAGTCGTTTAAGTTAACACTGAAAGTGTTTTTGCTGTTTGGAAATAGGCGGACTGAAAAAACACACGCAGAAGAAACCCTGTGGATCTCTGTCACCATCGTTAATGACCTTACGTAGAAGTCAACACACCCTCACTCATGCACACATTCACTCACGCACACACATACCTTAGAAGAGCCATGGGATTTTTTATCTGCTCATATATTCACAGTAAGTTGACATGCACAGACAAGTCTCAAGTCCTTGTAATCATTGTAATCACCAACAACACTACTGTTGAAATGAAACAGATTATCATCAACGTTGAGCGATGGACTGAACAAAGCCAACAAGGTCAAAGGAACGTTAGCCTAGAGACTGGTGCCTCTGTCACTGGCTGTATCCCAAATGGAACCCTATTCCTATACGCTCTGGTCAAAAGTAGTGCAAGATAGTGGCCCAAATTGCACCATTTTCCCAATCTCTTCGAATGCTGCCTCTAATCAGCCTTACAGGGGTGATGCGTTTGCCCCGAGCATCCTGTTAAAGCCAGGGTTAAAGAAGGCTAATATCAGAGCCATGTTTTTCTCCCAGTGCAGTCCCAGCCACGCTGGAGCCTTGTGTCGTAAGGTGACGGTCAATTATTGGTCCTGCGGGCAACAGAGCAGTTTGTGTGTAGTGTAGGTGGACTCTGCTAAGCATGCTCTGTAGGGTAGGTAGGTAATGATGTGAGGGGCCTTGTCAGCTCAACCTTCAAGCCTCCATTCATCTCTCTCTCTCTGTCTCTCTCACAAACACATACACACAAACAAGGACACATGCATGCACGCTTACTAACGCGTGCAGTGCCTTCAGAAAGTATTCATACCCTTCGACTTATGTCACATTGTTGTGTTACAGCCTGAATTCAAAATAGATAAATATTTTTTTTAAATTCCACCCATCTACACAATACCCCAAAATAACAAAACATGTTTTTATAAATTTTTGCAAGTTCATTGAACATTACGTATATATTTAATTTACATACAGTTGAAATCGGAAGTTTACATACACCTAAGCTAAATACATTTAAACTCAGTTTTTCACAATTCCTGATATTTAATCCTAGTAAAAATTCCCTGTCTTAGGTCAATTAGAATCACCACTTAATTTTAAGAATGTGAATTGTCAGAATAATAGTAGAGAGGATGATTTATTTCAGATGTATTGCTTTCATCACATGCCCAGTGGATCAGAAGTTTACATACACGCAATTAGTATTTGGTAGCATTGCTTTTAAATTGTTTAACTTGGGTCAAACATTTCAGGTAGCCTTCCACAACCTTCCCACAATAAGTTGGGTGAATTTTGGCCCATTCCTCCTGACAGAGCTGGTGTAACTGAGTCAGGTCTGTAGGCCTCCTTGCTCACACACACTTTTCAGTTCTGCCCACACGTTTTCTATAGGATTGAGGTCAGGGCTTTGTGATGGCCACTCCAATACCTTGACTTTGTTGTCCTTAAGCCATTTTGCCACAACTTTGGAAGTATGCTTGGGGTCATTGTCCATTTGGAAGACCCATTTGCGACCAAGCTTTAACTTCCTGACTGATGTCTTGAGATGTTGCTTCAATATATCCATATAATTTTCCTGCCTCATGATGCCATCTATTTTGTGAAGTGCACCAGTCCCTCCTGCAGCAAAGCACCCCCACAACATGATGCTGCCACCCCCGTGCTTCACGGTTGGGATGGTGTTCTTCAGCTGGCAAGCCTCCCCCTTTTTCCTCCAAACATAACGATGGTCATTATGGCCAAACAGTTCTATTTTTGTTTCATCAGACCAGATGACATTTCTCAAAAAAGTACGATCTTTGTCCCCATGTGCAGTTGCAAACCGTAGTCTGGCTTTTTGATGGCAGTTTTGGAGCAGTGGCTTCTTCCTTGCTGAGCGGCCTTTCAGGTTATGTCGATATAGGACTCGTTTTACTGTGGATATAGATACTTTGTACCCATTTCCTCCAGCATCTTCACAAGGTCCTTTGCTGTTGTTCTGGGATTGATTTGCACCAAAATACGTTCATCTCTAGGAGACAGAATGCGTCTCCTTCCTGAGCGGTATGACGGCTGCATGGTCCCATGGTGTTTATACTTGCGTACTATTGTTTGTACAGATGAACGTGGCACCTTCAGGCATTTGGAAATTGCTCCCAAGGATGAGCCAGACTTGTGGAGGTCTGCAATGTTTTTCTGAGGTCTTGGATGATTTCTTTTGATTTTCCCATGATATCAAGCGAAGATCCACAGGTACACTGCCAATTGACTCAAATGATGTCAATTAGCCTATCAGAAGCTTCTAAAGCCATGACATCATTTTCTGGAATTTTCCAAGCTGTTTAAAGGCACAGTCAACTTAGTGTATGTAAACTTCTGACCCACTGGAAATGTGATACAGTGAATTATAAGTGAAATAATCTGTCTGTAAACAATTGTTGGAAAAATTACTTGTGTCATGCACAAAGTATATGTCCTAAACAACTTGACAAAACTATAGTTTGTTAACAAGAAATTTGTGGAATAGTTGAAAAACGAGTTTTAATGACTCCAAAAAGTCTTTGTTAGCTTTCGACTTCAACTGTAAGTATTGACACCCCTGAGTCAATACATGTTAGAGTTTTGCACACCTGGATTGTACAATATTTGCACATTAAAAAATTTTCAATTCTTCAAGCTCTGTCAAGTTGGTTGTTGATCAATGCTAGACAGCCATTTTTAAGTCTGGCCATAGATTTTCAAGCTGATTTATGTCATTACTAGAACTAGGCCACTCAGGAACATTCAACGTCATCTTGGTAATCAACTCCAGTGTATTTGGCCTTGTGTTTCAGGTTATTGTCCTGCTGAAAGGTGAATTTGTCTCCCAGTGTATGTTGGAAAGCAGACTGAACCAGGTTTTCTTTTAGAGTTTAGCCTGTGCTTAGCTCTATTCCGTTTCCATTTATCCTAAAAAAAACTCCCTAGTCCTTGCCAATGACAAGAATATCCATAACATTATGCAGCCACCACCATGCTTGAAAATATGAAGAGTGGTACTCAGCGATGTGTTGCGTTGGATTTGTCCCCAAACATAATGATTTGCATTCAGGACATAAAGCTAATTTCTTTGCCAAATTTTGGCAGTTTTACTTTAGTGCCTCATTGCAAACATGATGCATGTTTTGGAATATTTGAATTACATACAGGCTTCCTTTTCACTCTGTCATTTAGGTTAATATTGTGGAGTAACTACAATGTTGTTGATCCATCCTCAGTTTTCTCCTATCACAGCCATTAAACTCTGTAATTGTTTTAAAGTCACCTTTGGCCTCATAGTGAAATCCCTGAGCACGTTCCTTCCTCTCCGGAAACTGAGTTAGGAAGGACGCCTATATCTTTGTAGTGACTGGGTGTATTGATACACCATCCAAAGTGTAATTAATAACCACCGCGCTCAAAGGAATATTGAATGTCTGCTTTTTACATTTTTTACCATTCTACCAATAGGTGCCCTTCTTTGTGAGGAATTGGAAAACCTCCCTGGTCTTTCTGGTTGAATCTGCGTTTCAAATTCACTGCTCGACTGAGGGACCTTACAGATAATTGTACAGTGGTTGCTCCACTAAAAGTTTAGTGATTATGCTGCAGTACTTAGAGGTCATTTGTGGTTTAGTACGGTACCCTGCGTCACCACTTCATTGCTCCAGACCAGCGTAACGGGGAGTTAGAGCACTGATTATGCTTTTTGGTCTACAGTGTCTCTAACTGACAATGAATGGGCGACATGAACCTAAATAGAAACTGATATTTGTGCACGACTTCAGTATTACTTACTAAAACTGTTGTTACACTAAGATTTTTATTATTTTATTTTGTTCTGATTATTTTGCACTTACTGTAGTAGTGTAGCCCAGTCTTTAATAAAGACATGTTTTGGTTGTCCTGACCTGGACACCATGTACAGTATTATAATAGGCCACTATGGGCTATTAGCAGGACAATATACCTTTACCAACACCACTCTGTATTTTGATACTTTGTGGATGGGGCCTCCCCAGTGGTGCAGCTGTCTAAATCACCGCATCGCAATGCAAAATGAGTTGCTACAGATACCTGTGCCGGGCGCCACCGGGAGACCCCTGAGGCGGCATTCGGTTTTAATTTAGAATCCTCCAATCCTCTATATGTAACTATTGGCGGAGAGTCACGTCATATTTTTCGATATACTGTAGGCCTACCGTAGGAAACATGAGTCTCACTAGTGTTGAGTAATGTGCTGTTAAAAGTGGTGTAGGTTTTATTTAAAGGGCATATTGAAGTTAGAAGCAATAGGATTTGAAGCAATAGCCTACAACTATTTTAGCGCCATTTTGCGCTGTTCTGAGACAAGCATGGGGATTGGTCTTGATAAAATCAATGAGATTTTTATTTTCACTGAATCTTCGTTTGGGTATTGGTTAGACGAATATTATACAATTAGGGTGTAGAAATATTATGCTCTTAGTGCATCTTTTATTTAACTATTCAAGTCAGTTAAGAACAAATTCTTATTTATAAGGACAGACTACTCCTTCCTCCCCGTCGGGGAATTGAACCCCGGGCTCCCACGTGCCCGCACAACACGGGGATTCTTTAGCTAATAGCCAAGCACTGTATCCTACTCCCGCCCATCACGTTGTACAGTGCCATATTTTCCGTTCCATCCCAACGGTGGTTCGTTTTTCTTGGAATAGAAACACCATAATATTACTCAAATTAATTACGCAACATTTCTTAACCTCTTGACGGTCGCCTAGGATAGGGGGCGCTACAGCGATTTTTGAAAAAGAAATTGTGCCCATTTTAAACGGCCTCCTACTCAAACTCAGAAGCTAGGATATGCATATAATTAATACTTGTGGATAGCAAACACCCTAAAGTTTCTAAAACAGTTTGAATGGTGTCTGTGAGTATAACAGAACTCATATGGCAGTCAAAACCCCGAGACCGATCGTAACAGGATGTGGAATTCTGAATTGCGGACTCAACTTCAGCACCTTGCCTATAAATCACACCGTGAGCAATGGTTCATTGAGCACTTCCTATTGCTTCCACTAGATGTCCCCAGTCTTTACAAAGTGATTTGAGCCTTCTACTGTGAAAACTGAATGAATGAGACGCAGTGGAACGTGGTCACACGGAGAGGGCCATCACCATTATGACGCCGGCGCCCCTGTCTACCCTCCCCTTTCGAAACGTTTTGAAACACAATGCAATCGTCCTCCTTGAATCTTATTGGAGCTCTGGTTGAAAAAGTCCCTAAAGATTTATGTTATACAACGTTTGACATGTTTGAACAAACCTAAATTTAAAAAAAATTCATTTTGTTGAGAGAGAAGTCCCGCAGCCGACGGAAGTTTTGGAGCAGCCTTCAGAACGCGCTAACAAGAACAAGCTATTGGGACGTAAAGGATTAACTTTTTCGAACGAAAATACATTTGTTGTGGACCTGGAAGTGCTTTCTGATAAAGATAAAAGGTAAGGGATTATTGACAATAGTGTACAAGAGTAGATTTGATATGCGATTGTTCCAAGATGGCGCTGACCAGTATTGCTAGCCTATTTTTCTGAGTATCGCATCCCCTTTTATCGCAAAGTGTGATTACCCAGTAAAGTTATTTTTAAATCTGGCATTACAGGTGCTTTCAAGAGATATTCATCTATAAATCTTAGAATGACAATATTACATTTTAAAAATGTTTTCGAATAGTAATTTAGTAAATTGTAGCGCTGTTTCACCGGATGCATTTGAGGGAAAATAGTTAGTCAACGTCACGCGCCGATGTAAAATGCTGTTTTTATATATAAATATGAACTTTATCGAACAAACGAATGCATGTATTGTGTAACATGATGTCCTAGGTGTGTCATCTGATGAAGATTGTCAAAGGTTAGTGCTGCATTTAGCTGTTTTTTGGTTATTTGTGATGCATGTGGTTGGTCGGAAAATGGCTGTGGCTACTTTTACGATATACTCCTCTAACATAATCTGATGTTTTGCTTTTGCTGTAAAGCCTTTTTGAAATCGGACAACGTGGTTCGATTCAGGAGATGTGCATCTATAAAACAATATAACATAGTCCTATATTTGAAAAAATATATATATTACATTTTGTTATGGATTTTTCGCTGGATGTCCGTCCCCCGACCAGGGGTTAAAATCAGTCCCATATATTATGTTCTTACAAAAAAAGGTTTTAAATTCTCTAGCACAGCCACTATTGAAGGCTATGAAATGCTTCTCAAAGATTCCCTCTGGTAGTCAAACTAGCATGGTACCAGTGGTTGGCACATAAATAACGTGCCATAGAATTCTGCAGCACCACGCAAGCTGTACTGCAGTACGCTGCAACTTTTAAAGTACGAACCACTGTATGTGTGGTGTACAGAGATGAGGTAGTCATTCAAAAATCATGTTAAACACTATTATATTATAGTCCACACAACTTATTGTGACTTGTTAAGCACATTTTTACTCCTGAACTTATTAAGGGTTGCCATAACAAAGGGGTTAAATAGTTATTGACTCAAGACATTTCAGCTTTTCATTTTTAAATTTGTAAACAATTCTAAAAACATAATTCCACTTTAACATTATGGGATATTGTGTGTAGATCAGTGACACAAAATCTCAATTTAATAAATTTTTCATTCAGGCATTTTAAATGCAGTGGCAGCCACGATTTAGCAGTATAGGGGAAACACTGACGTAACACCCTGTCTCTAAGCCAGTGTTGGGACATTAAGCAGCTGCGCGTGGGGGGTGTTACCCCAGACTGAGGGTTGTCCCCTTTGCCCCAATTACCCAGCTGGGGGGTATGGGCAGACTGCCCTCTAGACCCTGCCCTTAAGAGTCCAACCCACCACTCTGTGTTTACATTATTTATCACATCATTAGTCTGCTCATAATTGACATAATTGTGAACAGACTGCTGACAGCCTGCCTTTGTTAGAGTTCCATGAAGATGTGAGGTGAACTACAGAGGAAAGGCTCTAGTCATAAGGAGACATTGGAGGAACCTGGGTTCTACAGGGGGCTAGACTAGTCGATTAGAGATATGGTAGAGAGATATGGAAGACCATCCCTCACCATAACCTCCACATGTGCCGATCTAGCCACATTTATAACGGAACCCAATCAGCAAAGCTAATTGAGACGAATTCTGTTAGCGATGGCTAATTGTGTGTCCCCAGAGCTCTGAGAGGAATGTCTGTTCCCGTCTCTGTTCCTCACCCGACCTCTATGCTAAACAGAACGCATTGGAGAACGTACAATATGAGAACCAGGGTTGGGGTTAATTCCACAAATTAAATTCTAATTAAATTCCCTCTCCCTGTAAATTCAATTCAATTTCTCAGGCTGGTTATGTCATTGTTCTAGTTATACTGTAAATATAGAAATACAAGTTGAAATATTTTTTTTTAAATCCTGCAGTCAATGTTTTATACTAAGTGCATTAATTCCATTAAAAATGGGAAATGTACACATATTGAATTATAATTCAATTCCAAAGATTAAATGTTTTTAGAATTCCAATTCAATTCCAATCCCATAACCTGAAGATTGTTGAAATTCGATGTTTTAATTCGACCTTAAATAATTCCACTGCACCCCCTCAACTCCGACCCCAAAAAGTATTTTGTGAACTAACACTTGCACTTTACTTTTTTTCCCACCTTACTAGCTCTAACTTTGCTGATAGCTACTTTATTGAGGAAAAATGTACTTATTATAACTGTGATATGGTTCTCCCAACCTAGCATTCTTAAGATGAATGCACTAACTAAGTCACTCTGGATAAGAGTGTCTGCTAAATGACTCAAATGTCAATGTAAACATAAATTCTCCACTTCATGAGTGAATTCAAGAATTTCTAATTAAATTGGAATTGACCCCAACTCTTGAGAACATATGACAGCACTATGAGAACTTGACGTGAACCTCATGATCCACGAATTCCACTTTCCAGGGATATATATATTGTATGCACAAGCTACAAACATTTGGTAACACCTGAAACAGTCAGTAGCCCAGTTTACTCAACAAAGGGGGCCAGTAAAACCTTTCTGAGCTCAGCTTGGTAGAAATGAGATTGTTATAACAGATATATAACGATTAATCAAAGGCGCCTTACCGAGGTAGAGGGAGGCATTCTCCTTCTTGACGTTGTCGTCCAGGTAGGTGGGTCCCAGGGTATAGATGGGCGTCGACCCCATACCCACCAGGATCTGTGCACAGATAAATAGCGCCACGTACAGGTTGTGTTCGTTACCCTCCTGGTCTCGGGGGCACGACGCCACATCCAAGGCATCCCGCCCGCTGCCGTTCCCGCTCTGGCACAGACCCTCGTGGCCCGTGGACGAGTTGAGCTCCTGGATCTGGTAGGGTGGTGAGATGAAGTGTGGCAAGGAGAAGAGAGCCGCCCCTACGGCTATGAACACCCCTCCTACCGCCAGCCAACGCGGCCTCTGACCCCTGCCCCCAAAGTAGGAGATGAAGACGACGACGAAGAGAGAGCCGATGTCAAAGCAGCTGACAAGAAGGCCGGACTCGGAGCTGCGGAGGCTGTAACGCTTCTCGATGGTGGTGATGACGCTACTCAGGTAGCCCGATACCATCAGAGACTGGATGAACGTCAGGTAGCACATGCAGAACAGGAAGCAGCGCGAGTCGGCCAGGATGGCTCGCACATACTTCCTGGCGGGTATACGGAGGAAGCGGGTTAAAGAGAAGCCTAGTTTCTTATCCCTGGCCCCAGTGGCCATGGAGCTTCTCAGCCCCACCAGGCTGGAGGCCGAGGGGGACTGGAGCTTGAAGTCTGTCAGAGAGGAGGGAGACTCTGCCTGGCTAGAGTCAGGGTCAGTAGGGGTTTGGGGATGGAGCTGGCTGCTGTGGTGGTCGGTGGCTGCTGTGGCCATGGAGGTTTGGGTTGTATGGACCAGACGTGGTTCCCCCAGCAGAGGCTCATCACAGCCTGACAGACAGGGCCCATTCAGGATGGGGAGACTCTTGGACTTGAAGCAGCTCCCTGTATCATGGGTCATGTACTGATACTGGTTCTGGAACTGTAGGACCTCACAGACCTCCAGGGAATCTGATAGGTCGGAGCCCGTCTCGTCGTTGTCTGATGACATCATTGTGTTTCTTGGGCTACTGAAGATAACTAAGGCTTGAGTATCACTGTATCTCAGTTTAGCTTATTTGGATCCCCATTAGCTGTTGCTCGGGCAGCAACTACTCTTTCTGGGGGCCAGTGTCTCAGAGTGGATAGCTAGAGCCACATTAGCACACAGTACTAGTGTGACTACTACTACTTCTGGGCAGACAGCAGTAGAAAGTACACTGCCCTGACAGTAGATATGGAGATGTGTGTTGGTGCTGGTGGGACTCTCTAGCTATGGACATGATTCAGCTGCATTGCTGCTTTGCTTTTATCACAAACATACTATGTATGCTCCTCATTTGGGCTAAAATAAATAAATAAAAATCTCACAAACAACTAACCAATACAGACAGCGCTATCTGGGTTGGATAGAAAAACATAACGTTTTTCAACTGTGTGATTCCAGCGAGCCAGACCGACCGTTATTTCTATGAAGTAATTCTGTTGACAGGCAACACGCAAGCAAAACACTAAGGGAACTATGTAAGCTATCTGAGATGTTTGGATTTGGAGACGATAATAGGTCCTTTGTATAGTTTTTTTTTCAGTCTTGTTTTTCTGGTCAGTGGTGATTTGATAGCTCTTTGTTTAGTTGTCACTGCATTATGTCCTCGTAGGGAAGCTCGTTTCTCTCTCTCTCAAACAGCTGAGCAGAATCCTACAGAGAAATGACAGCGGAGACAATTTACCACAAAAGCATTCACCTGACAGCACTTTGTGTGACATAAGCTGATGTAAGAAGGGCTTTATAAATATATTTGATTGACAAATACGCTACTCTACATGTATACAATGTTGTTACATTTGTTACATCTCCATCGTGGTTCGTCTTTCCTATATCCTACTGGCAACATTGTGTCATTTTAAAAACAAGTCATACGATATAGGTTACATATTCGATGAATAACGGTCAACAAGAAACAGTCATTTCTTACAAAACAAATCAACATAATGACGCCGAAAGTACAACCTGCCATAGCAAATCTCCCGTTCTGTCAAGCGACGAATTCAGAGAACAATGAAAAACACCACTGGTTGACGTTACCCATTCAGAAAATATAGGCTACATGATTTCAAGTAACTATTCCGACATACAACTGTAACCGTTCTTGAACCTAACTATTATGTTGACACCAAACTTCCAGACAATCTATTGAGAAAAGCGACCGTAAGATGCCATCGTTTACCGTATCGAGTCTCGATTCCTCGCGCAGGACCGAGAGACGGAAGTAGGCTGTTGTCTCCGACGCTGCCACTCAGTGAATGAGATTTCGGATGGTGTTGGGGAATAGGCTAATGTCAAGGGGCGAATTATTTTTCACGGAAGCGACCGGGATTTGTAGTCCTTCCGTCGCCATGCTCTCCCTTAATTTCCCTTACGTTCTGTCCAAACATGAGAAACACGTGGTGATTGTCTGCTCGAGCCTACACTGATTGTCGTGAAAACGAGACACGGAGCGTCAGAAAAGATGATGTATGTTTCGCTATAAATGTAATCGATTGTGTGGATTGTGAGACACAAAGTTCCAAAATGATTGGTCAGCCGCTCAGCTCATTCAGAACACAGCGTTACGATCGACAGCTGGGACCCTTGTTGACCCCACCGGGGATTGACTGCGGGAATGAATTGGCTATTTGCACAATCGCCTCTATTCTTGAAAGAACACCCTACTGCAGCCACTTATCCAGAAGCTGCATGGCATTTGAATTGAAAGTAAGGAATACTTTCAATTCAAACGCCATGCAGCTTGTAAACTCAATGTATGCGAATTAATTTTAAAGCTTTGCGTTTGCTTTTTGCTGCTGTAGTTTTCTCCATATAAATCAAGGATGCTTTTTCTAGCATAATGTTCTCTATAAGGGAAAACGTATTTAAGTAGCCTATGTTTTATTCAATAACTTATTGGCTTTGTTATTAATTAGCATACATAGGTAAACACATTGGAGCTATGTGAATAAACTGTAAATAAAGCATTAATAAAGCTATTAGCCCCCACCTTCAAATACCCTAGAGCAGGAGTCCTCTGTTAAAAACCCTGTAAAGGGGTTGCCATGAATTTGACAGTATCTTAAAGGCAGCTCAGTGGCAAGTAAAATGCTCTGTCATATTACAGTACACCTACTATAAACAGGGGTGTCATGCACCCCAAACATCTGAGGGGGCACAAAGTGCGTGAGGATGGCTGGGGGGGTGGTCCGGAAAGGGGCTTGCATATCCAAGCATCTCTGTTATTATCTATGCATAGTCACTTTAATACCTCTACCTACAGTTGAAGTTGGAAGTTTACATACACTTAGGTTGGAGTCATTAAAACTCATTTTTCAACCACTCCACAAATGTCTTATTAACAAACTATAGTTTTGGCAAGTCGGTTAGGACATCTACTTTGTGCATGACACAAGTCATTTTTCCAACAATTGTTTACAGACAGATTATTTAACTTATAATTCACTGTATCACAATTCCAGTGGGTCAGAAGTTTACATACACTAAGTTGACTGTGCCTTTAAACAGCTTGGAAATTTCCGGAAAATGATGTCATGGCTTTTAAAAGCTACTGATAGGCTAATTGACATCATTTGAGTCAATTGGAGGTGTAGCTGTGGATGTATTTCAAGGCCTACCTTCAAACTCAGTGCCTCTGCTTGACATCATGGGAAAATCAAAAGAAATCATCCAAGACCTCAGAATTGTTTTATTAGACCTCCACAAGTCTGGTTCATCCTTGGGAGCAATTTCCAAACGCCAACCTGTATAAACAATAGTACGCAAGTATAAACACCATGGAACCATGCAGCCGTCATACCGCTCAGGAAGGAGACGCGTTTTGTCTCCTAGAGATGAACGTACTTTGGTGCGAATCAATCCCAGAACAACAGCAAAGGACCTTGTGAAGATGCTGGAGGAAACAGGTACAAAAGTATCTATATCCACAGTAAAAGAAGTCCTATATCGACATAACCTGAAAGGCCGCTCAGCAAGGAAGAAGCCACTGCTGCAAAACCGCCATAAAAAGCCAGACTACGGTTTGCAACTGCACATGGGGACAAAGATCGTACTTTTTGGAGAAATGTCCTCCGGTCTTATGAAACAAAAATAGAACTGTTTGGCCATAATTATGTTTAGAGGAAAAAGGGGGATGCTTGCAAGCCGAAGAACACCATCCCAACCGTGAAACACGGGGGTGGCAGCATCATGTTGTGGGGGTGCTTTGCTGCAGGAGGGACTGGTGCACTTCACAAAATAGATGGCATTAACGAAGGGAAATTATGTGGATATATTGAAGCAACATCTCAAGACATCAGTCAGGAAGTTAAAGCTTGGTCGCAAATGGGTCTTCCAAATGGACAATGACCCCAAGCATACTTCCAAAGTTGTGGTAAAATGGCTTAAGGACAACAAAGTCATGGTATTGGAGTGGCCATCACAAAGCCCTGACCTCAATCCTATAGAAAATGTGTGGGCAGAACTGAAAAAGTGTGTGCGAGCAAGGCCTACAAACCTGACTCAGTTACACCAGCTCTGTCAGGAGGAAAGGGCCAAAATTCACCCAATTTATTGTGGGAAGCTTGTGGAAGGCTACTCGGAATGTTTGACCCAAGTTAAACAATTTAAAGGCAATGCTACCAAATACTAATAGAGTGTATGTGAACTTCTGACCCACTGGGAATGTGATGAAAGAAATAAAAGCTGAAAGAAATCATTCTCTCTACTATTATTCTGACATTTCACATTCTTAAAATTAAGTGGTGATCCTAACTGACCTAAAACAGGGGATTTTACTTGGATTAAATGTCAGGAATTGTGAAAAACTGAATTTAAATGTATTTGGCTAAGGTGTATGTAAACTTCCGACTTCAACTGTACATATTACCTCAATTACCTCGACACTGGTGCCCTGGCACATTGACTCTGTACCGGTACCCCCTGTATATAACCCCGCTATTGTTCTTTAATTATTTGTTGTTCTTATTGCTTACTTTTTTTAAATATATTTTCTTAAAACTGCATTGTTGGTTAAGGGATTGTAGGTAAGCATTTCAATGTAAGGTCTACACTTGTTGTATTCGGCGCATGTTACAAATAACATTTGATTTGATTTTGACCTCTTGAGCTGTCTTTATCCTCCTGGCTGGTGGTTCTTTTTTTAAAGAAACTAAATATGCTCTTCTGCATCTCTACTAAAATCTAGGTAAGAAATTTAAAGGAATGTGAGTCTTATTCAGTACACTTAGTTATTGCTTGCTTGCATGCTTTTCTAAAGTCTACCAACCTTGCCAGCAGGAATGACAGCTAAGATACAGATAACTGCCAAAATAATTGCAACACGAGGAAATGAGGGATACAAAGTATATTGAAAGCAGGTGCTTCTAAACATGGTTCCTGAGTTAATTAAGCAATTAACATACAATCATGCTTAGGGTCATATGTAAAAATGCTGGGCAGGCAATTATTTTGGCTACCATGGCTATGCCTGCATTTCTAAGGTCTTCGAAAGCCAAGTTAACAAACAGATCACCAACCATTTCGAATCCCACCGTACCTTGTCCATTATGCAATCTGGTTTCCGAGCTGGTCGTGGGTGCACCTCAGCCACGCTCAAGGTCCTTGTCACGGCTGTCGTAGGAATGAGAGGACCAAGGTGCAGCGTGTGTGTCGTTCCACATTTTATTTCATCTGTGAAACGATGCAATGCATAAATAAACTGAATAAACAAAACAACAAACTGTGACGTAGAGGTGAAACAAACACTACTCAAAAATAATCTCCCACAAACCCAGGTGGGACAAACACCAACTTAAATATGGCCTCCAATTAGAGACAATGATGACCAGCTGCCTCTAAATGGAGATCATCTCAAACAAAGCCCAACATAGAAATACAAAAACTAGAACAACCCAACATAGAAATACAAATCTAGAACATAACAACATAGTAAAACAAGACTAGAAAACCCCCCTGTCACGCCCTGACCTACTCTACCATAGAAAATAACAGCTTACCATGGTCAGGACGTGACAGTCCTAAACGATATCATAACCGCCATCGATAAGAGACAATACTGTGCAGCTGTATTCATCGACCTGGCCAAGGCTTTCGACTCTGTCAATCACCACATTCTTATCGGCAGACTCAACAGCCTTGGTTTCTCAAATGACTGCCTCGCCTGGTTCATCAACTACTTCTCTGACAGAGTTCAGTGTGTCAAATCGGAGGGCCTGTTGTCCAGACCTCTGGCAGTCTCTATGGGGGTGCCACAGGGTTCAATTCTCAGGCTGACTTATTTCTCTGTATACATCAATGATGTCGCTCTTGCTGCTGATGATTCTCTGATCCACCTCTACGCAGACGACACCATTCTGTATACTTCTGGCCCTTCTTTGGACACTGTGTTAACTAACCTCTAGACAAGCTTCAATGCCATACAGCTCTCCTTCCATGGCCTCCAACTGCTCTTAAATGTAAGTAAAACTAAATGCATGCTGTTCAACCGATCGCTGCCCACACCTGCCATTCCGTCCAGCATCACTACTCTGGACGGTTCTGACTTAGAATATGTGGACAACTACAAATACCTAGGTGTCTAGTTAGATTGTAAACTCACATTAAGCATCTCAGATCGAAAATTAAATCTAGAATCGGCTTCCTATTTCGCAACAAAGCATCCTTCACTCATGCTGCCAAACATACCCTCGTAAAACTGACTATCCTTGACTTCGGCGATGTCATTTACAAAATAGCCTCCAACACTATACTCAGTAAATTGGATGCAGTCTATCACAGTGCCATCCGTTTTGTCACCAAAGCCCCATATACTACCCACCACTGCGACCTGTATGCTCTCGTTGGCTGGCCCTCGCTTCATATTCGTCGCCAAACCCACTGGCTCCAGGTCATCTATAAGTCTTTGCTAGGTAAAGCCCCGCCTTATCTCAGCTCACTGGTCACCATAGCAGCACCCACCCGTAGCACGCGCTCCAGCAGGTATAGTTCACTGGTCACCCCCAAAGCCTATTCTTCATTTGGCCGCCTTTCCTTCCAGTTTTCTACTGCCAATGACTGGAACGAATTACAAAAATCACTGAAGCTGGAGTCTCATAACTCCCTCACTAACTTTAAGCATCAGCTGTCAGAGCAGCTCACAGATCACTGCACCTGTACATAGCCCATCTGTAAATAGCCCATCCAACTAACTCGTCCCCATGCTGTTATTTATTTTATTTATTTTGCTCCTTTGCACCCCAGTATCTCTACTTGCACACTCATATTCTGCACATCTATCACCCCAGTGTTTAATTTGCCATACTGTAATAATTGTGCCACTATGGCCTATTTAATGCCTCACCCCCCTTATCCTACCTCATTTGCACACACTGTTTATAGACTTTTTTTGTATTGTGTTATTGACTGTATGTTTGTTTATTCCATGTGTAACTCTGTGTTGTTGTTTGTGTTGCATTGCTTTGCTTAATCTTGGCCAGGATGCAGTTGTAAATGAGAACTTGTTCTCATCTAGCCTACCTGATTAAATAAAAAAACATTTATGACAATGCCCTCGTCCACAGGGCACGAGTGGTCACTGAATGGTTTGATAAGCATGACAATGGTGTATGTCATAAAGTTCGTCGTCTGAGGAGGAGAAATCATCGGACCAATATGCAGCGGTTAAGGTGCTCATCTTCTTTTTATTTAGAAGGAAAAAAACAACAAAACAAACGCCCCCCTGCCACGCCCTGACCATACTATAATAACAAAATAACCTCTTTACTGGTCAGGACGTGACAGTACCCCCCCCCCCCAAAGGTGCAGACCCCGAATGCGCCTCAAAAACAACAACCCACAAAAATAAACCCATACATAAAGGGAAGGAAGGGAGGGTGGCCACCGCCACCAACGGTTCTTGTGCTACACCCCCCCTTCCCAATACTCCCCCCTACGGAGGTGGGTCTGGCTCCGGGCTTAGTCCCCAATCTAACCTGCCCACCCCCGCAGAAGACTCTGGGTTGCATACCACTGCTGTAGGCTCTGGATCGAAGGGCGACTCTGTAGGCTCTGGATCGCAGGGCAACTCTGTAGGCTCTGGATCGCAGGGCGACTCTGGCAGCTCCGGACTGGAGGGCGACTCTGGCAGCTCCGGACTGTGGGCCGTCTCTGGCAGCTCCGGACTGTGGGCCGTCTCTGCAGGCTCCGGACTGTGGGCCGTCTCTGCAGGCTCCGGACTGTGGGCTGTCTCTGCAGGCTCCGGACTGTAGGACGTCGCCGGAAGCACTGGACGGGGAACTGTCGCCGGAAGTTCTGGACGGGGCACTGTCGCCGGAAGCTCTGGATGGGGACTGCGCACTGAAGGCCTGATGCGTGGGGCTGGCTTTGGAGGCGCCAGCCTAGTAACACGCACCTCAGGGCTAGTGCAAGAACAGGAACAGGACGTACTGGACTGGGCAGGCGCACTAGAGGCCTGATGCGTGGGGCTGGCTTTGGGGGCGCCAGACTAGTGACATGCACCTCAGGGCTAGTGCGAGGAGCAGGAACAGGATGTACTGGACTGGGCAGGCGCACTAGAGGCCTGATGCGTGGGGCTGGTTTTGGAGGCGCCAGCCTAGTAACACGCACCTCAGGGCTAGTGCGGGAAGCAGGAACAGGGTACACTGGGTCCTGGAGACGCACTGGAGGTCTGGAGCGTACGGCCTGCACAACCCTTCCTGGCTGAGTGCTCAACCTAGCCTGGCAACGCTGAGGAGCTTTCACCGATCGCACCGGCTTTGAATGCGTCTGGGCAATACGGTGCGCATTTCCTCATAGCTCGGTGCTTTCTTGATCCGTCGCTCCCCATAATAAGCACGAGAAGTTGCTTCCCGCCCCTGACTTAGCCACACTCCCCGTGTGCCCCCCCAAAAATGTTTTGGGGGGCTGCCTCTCGCACTTGCCAATCGGTGCGTATAACGCCTCGTAATGGCGCCGCTCCGCCTTTGCTGCCTCCAGTTCCACCTTCGGTTTCTGGTACTCCCCAGCCTGCCTCCAGGGTCCTTTCCCATCTAGTATTTCCTCCCATGTCCACGACTCCAGATACCTCTCTCGCTGCTCCCTCTTCCGCTGCTTAGTCCCTGGTTGGTGGGTAGTTCTGTCATAAAGTTTGTTGTCTGAGGAGGAGAAATTATTGGACCAATATGCAGCGGTTAAGGTGCTCATCTTCATTTTATTTAGAAGGAAAAAAACAACAAAACAAATGCCCCCCTGCCACGCCCTGACCATACTATAATAACAAAACAACCTCTTTACTGGTCAGGACGTGACAGTGTAAGCCATATGCCATGGCGGTAGCAGTCACCAGACCTCAACCAAATTGAAGACTTATGGGAGAATCTGGAGCGTCGCCAAACAAAATGTTTTCCACCACCATCAACAAAAAGAAGAAGAAGAATTGGAAGAATTGTGGAAGAATTGTATCGCATCCCTCCAATAGAGTTCCAGACACTTGTAGAATCTATGCCAAGGTGCATTGAAGCTGTTCTGGCTTGTGGTGGCCCAACTCCCTATTTGTTTCCTTTATTTTGCCAGTTACCTGTAGTTAGACAAGCTAGCTACTCTAACTTGATTGATGGTCACGACTTCCACCAAAGTCGGCCCCCCTCCTTGTTCGGGCGGTGTTCGGCGATCGACGTCACCGGCTTTCTAGCCATCGCCGCTCCATTTTTCATATGTCCATTTGTCTTGTTTTGTTCCATACACACCTGGTTTTCATTTCCCCAATGAAGCTACTTGTATTTAACCCTCTGGTTCCCATCATGTTTTGTGTGTAATTGTTTCATGTTATGTGGTGTTTGATTTATGCGCTTTACTTTTACTTATGTTCTGTGTTTTGAGCGTGTTTGATAATTGTAGTGCTCTCATTTTGGAACGGAGAATAAATGTGCGCCTGTTAACTATAATCTGCTCTCCTGCACCTGACTTCGCCTCCAGTACACGCCATAAAATTGATAGCCTGAAATGGCTTCTTGGTAGCTAGTTATGAGGTTGGACGATTGGGAATCTATCTGGGCTAGCTAAAGCCTACTTCATAAAATTGCTAGGTGGCTAGTAGTATTACAGAGAAACAACAACAACAATTGTTATAATTTTTTTAACAGGAGAAATCGGAAGGGGCACGTGCCCCTGTGGCATGAACATCTATTAACCTGAAGGTTGCGTGTTCGAATCACATCACGGACATCTTTAGCATTTTAGCTAATTAGGAAGTTTGCAACTACTTACTACTACTTTTTAGCTACTTTGCAGCTACTTAGCATGTTAGCTTACCTTTCCCTTAACCTTAACCCCTAACTCCTAACCTTAACCTTAACTCCTAACCTTAACCCTAACCTTAACCCCTAACCCTAATCCCTAGGCTAGCAAATGTTAGCCACCTAGCCATCTAGGTAATGTTAGCCACAACAAATTGGAATTCATAACATATCGTAAATATTGCATATTGTACGAATTGCAATTCTTAACATATCATACGAAATGGATGATGGACATCCACAGGAGAGGAGGATTTACATTTGCTATGTTACTTCTACCCCTGAGTCCAGGTTGCAGTGCAAGGTAGCTTACTTCTCTCCACAAACAGGCTTATATTAGATTTTAAAAATTTTGAACATTAGTGACCAAACTATTGCTATTCCTTGGACTCTGATTGTTCTAGGCTACTCAATCAAGAGCTGTAAGAGGAATAGAGAGAGAGGAGGAAAGAGAGACAGGAGGAAACATAGTGCGGAGGGAATAGAGAGTAAGGAAGGGAGAGAGGCCAGAGGAGATGCCAGTAGAGTTTAGTGAATTGTGCAAGGAGGAAACCGTGAAGAAAGAGATATGTTTAAATTAGAAACTAATACATACGTCTATATTAATACATTCGTATGCTAGCCTGTATATAAGGCTATATATTATGCTACTACAGTGAATCTCGCTGACCACATGTGCTATGCTACAGACAGAGACAAAGAAAAATATTTGCCAGTCATGGTTGTATCGGAGGGATAGATGACTTTAGTAATTTATTTCCTAGGACAACGTGGTGTAGGTGATGTTTCCTCCTCTTTCCTTTCCCTTTCTTCCCTCTCCTCCCTCCTTCCTGTGGTCCCTCGCTCCCAGTCATGGTTGGCTAATGGTTAACCTGCATAGCCATCCTCTTCTCCTTTCTTCTCCCTCCTCCTCCTCTCCTTCATCCTCCTCCCTCCTCTCCTCCTTCCTGTGGCCCCTCCCTCCCAGTTGGCTAATGATTAACCAGTCTAGCCGGTTGGGGGATGGATGGATGCTATCTGAAATTAGACACTGCAAATTGTTACACACAAGGCAAAGCAATTAATGACAACATTGCAGAAAGAGATGGTCCTCTAGTCTATCCAGCAGAAATGTAGCCTGGTGGAATCAGCTTGGTCTTGATAGCTCACATTCTGTTTCACTTCAAATGAAACAAAACGTGAGTGCAGCGGTCAGTCTGCATTACCAGGCTAGGATAAATGTCTTCGACTTTCTCAAAGGTAGTGCATAATGTAGGGAATAGGGAACCATTTGGGATGCAGAACATAAATTGGCAGACATAAAATTGGAGAGGCCTTGTCACTCTATTCTGCATGAGATTCTCTCTATATTCCCTATTTCAATCTGCAGTATAGTGAAACCTGACACACACTAGACTAGCTCCTCAATAGAACTGCACCCAAAATGGCACCATATTCCCTATATAGTGCACTACTTTTGACCATAAAGCTCTGGTGAAAAGGAGTGTACTATATAGGGAATAGGGTGCCATTTGGGACACATCCTAGGACCCATTCAGGCGGCCTTCCTGAACACTGATTGACTCCCAAAACTCAATAAGAGGATCAATAAGGACCATCATCGCCCATCGACAGACAGGCAGGCCTCCTCCGTGGAAAACACAGACACACACCATCATGGAACGCCCATGGCAGCATCCCAAATGGCAACCTATATACAGTAACATTGGGGAATGTGGTGCCATTTGGGACAAGACTCTTTTTTCACTGAACAATGGTCTTCTATCTCTGTCTCAGCCCACAGCCTGCTAATCAATACACACTGACAGCGAGGGAGCAGAGGAGATGAAGCCTCAAGGCTTTATAAACAGGGATAGAGAGGAGGGAACTAGGAAATGTAAGTAAGGTTGTTTTAGGGAAATACTAAGGTTGCTATTAAAGGAAGTATTTAGTGTGTATGTGTGTGTGTGTATTTGCGTGCTTGTGTGAAGGTCAGCCATAGCTTTAGTCTCTGCTGGCAAGGGACAGCTGCTACACAGAGTGCTTAACCAATGGCATCGTCAGAGATCACAAAGATTTCAAGTTCCTGGGCTGTGATTGGCAACATCTAGTGATTGCAACCAAAGCCCCTGGCGGCCATCTTTAGGGGCCAACAGAGCCCTGTTCACACTAATAGTAGAGGAGGCAAAGTTATGCTTTTTTAAAGACCTCAATAAAAATCTCATGACTTAAAGATGGTTCTCTTATCCAATACAATAACTTTGAGTAATTCAGCTAAAAGCAAGATGCACAAAGTGTTATTAGTCCTGAAATCAAATGCCAAATTTGACAAATCGAGTGGCAATCACAGGCATTTGACAATAAAGTGGAACTTAAATGAAAACGTATCTTTGTGTAGGTGTCTCGTTCACTGTCCTCAAACTCCCTGTCGTAAATCAACCAAGGCGCAGTGTGCCAGTAATTCCACATCCTTTACTGAAGTAAAACTGAACAAAACAATAAACAGAAATTAATGTGACGCCACTGTGATGCACACAAAAGAAATGATAATTACCCACAAACACAGGTGGGGAAAAGGCTGCCTAAGTATGATTCCCAATCAGAGACAACGATAGACAGCTGCCTCTGATTAGGAACCATACTCGGCCAAAACACAGAAATACACAACATAGAATGCCCACCCCACATCACACCCTGACCTAACCAAAATAGAGGAAATAAAACGTCTCTCTAAGGTCAGGGCGTGACAGTAGGAGAATGTATTATAATTTACTGTTAATGTACAGTATTGCCAACCTAACAGAGGGCTCTGTCCTCTCCTCATTGGTTTTATCAATCCCACACACACAGGCCAGCAGTTCACCCACTGTTACGGACTCTGGGCTTATACACTCTGGATGTCCCAATCCATTGATGACGTCAAAACGCTTCCGTTCAGACAGATATGATCTAGATTACTGTAAGGCCTTAGTGACTTGGGCTTTATTACAAGGTGAATAATAGATAAAAAATAATCCAATCAGTTACTTGGACTTATTGAACCCATTACTGAAATGTTTGTTCCAGTTTGGATGGTTTAGGTAGTCTCCTATCTTTGTCTTCCCAACTTGGCAGTCATTTTGAATGCAGGTTGCGGGTGAATAAAAATTCAGAATGTTGGATATCCCCACTCTGGCTGGAATCCAATAGGAGTTACACATCACGTTGCAAACCAGCATAATGTAATTTGTATGCCTGATGTGGCCTGTAAACCATGTATTTCAGGACATGGTATTAGGGTAAAACTGGTGATGGGGAAACAAAGTTTCCTGAGGCATTGAAGTTTCCAGCCAATTGTGTCAAAAATAGGTGCATACCTCAAAGCTTTGATCAATACAGTGTACACTAGTGGCACCTGCTGGTCAAAAGAATTTAGGGCAGCTAAATTATTATAGATGACGTCCCACACTCCATAGCGTATGCACAGCATAGCCTTTTTGTCTTCTACCAAACCAATACCAAAATAATCAGGTGGTTGTTCGACGAAACGAAGCTTCAGACGTCATTGATCAAGTGTTTCTGATAAAGTGATACAGGCATCGGCACAGTGCTTCAAAGTACACTGCTTAGCGATTTTGTTTAATGATAACATGTTCACTTAGAATCTCACTTGGTCAAGGCCACAGGTTTGAAAATGGATGAATACAAGATCTCTGTCACTAACAAATACAGTAATGGGTGGTAACTCTACAATGAACTTTAAAAACCAAGCATAGTCTCCCCTCCTCTCAATGAAGCCTTTTTTTGTCTGCCTAATGCAATCGTTGACAAGTTGTCAAAACTGTCATTAAAGGGTTTGGCTCCTGAGACCGTTTAGAAATGAATCTTAATTAATAAAGCTTTATTAAAATATAAAGTTTGAGAGGAGTTAAACAGTTAGCTGACTTTACTTTTGTATCTATGCATTGGACAGTAGGCAAGCCCACATTATTGTAGCCATGCAGGTCCCGTTTTGGACGTGCGTAAAACCCCCTCCATAATTTAGGCTACGTGTCCATGCCCATCATGAAACGAGAGATGAGTACCTCGGTGAATACCAGAGAACCTCGTATTTAGACGTTATCTGTAACCTCTAGAAATGACTTGTTTTACATTGTCACAAAATAAGTCGTACTCGTCGTTGAAAATGTCATACAGGAGAGAGAAGGACCAAGGCGCAGCGGAAGTGTGGACACTCATTCTTTTAATTAACAAAACAAGTAAAGTATCCACCGGAAAACCAAAAACAGTACTCACGACGGCAAACAGTTTTGCAGGCTCACAAAGCAAGTGCAAAAACAATTCCCCACAACCCCAAGGACAAACACACACACCTATATAGGACTTCCAATCAAAGGCAACTATACACACCTGCCTTCAATTGGAAGTCCCAATCACCAACATTAAACAAGCACAAACCACCTGCCACATCCTGACCTAGACTAAGCAATACGCCCTCTGCTGGTCAGGACGTGACATACATTCAATTTTATTGCAACCAAACTTATTAGAATTATTTTTCTTGCGGGTTTATGGCAACAACGTCCATGGCTCGCTTACAATGGAACTTCTGGAGATGTGTGAATGTGATCTGATCTGTAAAATGGTTCTGATTATGTTCATAAAACATAGGCCTATTTGGCAGCAGTATAACGGTGAGTGGAACTTCTCCCTTTCTATTTTTATTGGATATTTGTCCAGCTACTGTGAAAAATTTGGATGTGCGTAAAACCCTCCATGGTATACCATGTTTTAATATTATATGCCCCCTTGGGAGAAATTACCGTGCCTGTAAGTGTGACAAATCCAATTAAAACAAGTTGTTTTGTTTAGAATTTGATTCAAATTATTCGTTCAATTTTCAGGCCTTATCAATAATTAATTTAATCTTGCTTATTGACTATGTTTGTGGCATGTCCATGCTCAGCCATAACGCAATTTACAGTAGGCCTAACCCCTATATCAGTGTGAATGCTATTGAAGTCATGCAATTACTTAGAACAATGTAGACTGCAAATGGGTTCAAGCTAACATATTTAGCAAAGTTAAGTCTAGATTTTGTTATTTCGTTTCTGTGTGCCATTTAACTAACTATAACGGACTAACATTGGAATTGGAGTTGATTCCAAAGCAATACATAAAAGACCATACATACACAACTTGAAGCAATCACATATTTCGCAATGTAGCATGTTCTGATTGGCCAGTGACGTGTTTATTCATCAAAACCCAGCCCTTTCGCACCAACACCAGCAAATGCGCAGATAATTGTGATAGTGAAAAAAAAGTCTGATAGACCCTGTACCTATAGCGTTACCGCCTGCGCTTGGATTTACCATTGCGTTAGGTTTGTTAAAATAGAGCTCCAGGTCGGTCTGTTAAGAACAGAATGATACCATAATAAACCTACAATACAAAGGACTGAAGAGAGTTCAAGAGACAGCCATTAGCTGATTAGCTAATGAATTCAAACCACACATGCTTGTTTTGCCTCTCACATATTTTTTTACTCAATGACATGGAACATTCTCTGCTTGTTTTTGCTGTTCTGTTTCAATAACAGGCTTGTTTCTCTCTCTATCATTGCATGACGTTTAGACTCAGTCAATTCCACAGAAACCTATGCAAACTGGTCTGTAGCTTCATGAATATATTAACCTTTAGAGAATGTAACTCATGCTTTCCTCTAAGGAGGTCTTTAAGGGTTGTATGTGTATCTAGGTCTGCATCCCAAATTGCACCCTATCCGCTATATAGTGCACCCTATGTGCCCTGGTCATAAGTAGTGCACTATATAGGGAATAGGGTGCCATTTGGGACTTAACCACCGGATTGGTATGGTATGGGTTTCGGTAGAAGATAAAAAGGCTACTCTGTGCAAGCCTAAAGTGTGTGGGACAGTCATCTATATTAATTTGTCTGCTCTAAATTAATTTAAACAGCAGGTGCTACTAGTATACACTGTGTTGATCAAAGCCTTGAGTAATGAACCTATTTTCTACACAACTGGCTGGAAAGCATCAATGCGTAAGGAGCTTAGTTTCCCAATCACTACATTTTACAGTAACTTAAAGGAAGCCGGGATGCCAGGAATAGAATCTTTCTGATGATAATTAAACATGAAAAAATACTTCAC
This sequence comes from Salmo trutta, assembly GCF_901001165.1. Taxonomy (NCBI): domain Eukaryota; kingdom Metazoa; phylum Chordata; class Actinopteri; order Salmoniformes; family Salmonidae; genus Salmo; species Salmo trutta. The sequence goes on from NC_042962.1 coordinate 23,149,831, forward strand.
AATTAAAAGCCATTCTCTGCTGTGAGCACATTTGGGACTCAGGCCTTCCTAGGATTTGAACTCCCAACCTCTTGTTTGGCAGCAAAATGTCCTTCCTGCCACACCATCCGGTAAATGAATTAACTCACATTAAGTTGACATTGTATTTAAAACACTGTCATAATCTTCGTCGTCTGAAGAGGAGAAATCATCGGACCAATATGAAGCGGGTATATTGCTCATCTTCGTATTTATTGAAGGTAAACACACTTAAACAAAATAACGACGATAACAGTCCAGTAAGGTGCACAGACTAAACCGGAAACAACCACCCACAAACACAAGTGAAAACGAACACACTAAATATGGCCTCCAATTAGACACGACAACCACCAGCTGCCTCTAATTGGAGGTCATTGAGAAAACACAACATAGAAAGAGAAACCTAGAAGAAACATGAATAGAAAATATAGAACATACATCAAAACCCCCGAAACACACAAAACAAACACCCCCCTGCCATGCCCTGACCAAACTACAATAACAAATAACCCCTTTTACTGGTCAGGATGTGACAAACACACACTTCTTTCTCTTTCTTTCTCTCTCTCTCACGCTCTTTCTGTGAACAGGGAACACGACATACTCAGTATGGCTACATCTTCCTTTGCCCTGTCAGACCACCTTCTGCCCCATCTGTACTGAGCTCTATACTGTGCCTGTGTCTCTCAGCTGCCAGCACATCTTCTGCAAGAGATGCCTTTAAGAGAACCCCGGACGCTGGACTCCTCTAACACTTCCCTAAGTGTAGAGCTCCGGTCAAAGACAGAAACTTCCAGATCAACAGACTGGCTACTGTGCCTGACTAGGAACATGGCGGACCAGTTGAAACTGGAGAAGAGCAGAAAGGAGAATACCAAAGCACAAAAGACTACAGACGAAAGAAACACATTCAAACCTGTGAGAGGCACAGGACGACCCGAAGACAGAAGTGAGTAAGATGAGAAGTGTATCTTATATGCACCCAGGGTCAGAATACCAATACAATGACTATAAAGATCCCAACAGCATGTTAGGTTTTATTAACTGGGAAGGCATTGAGAAAAGCATTGCATGGAAACTCAATGAATTACAAACGTCTACGGAAACGTTTGAGGAAGAATCTATGGAAGAACTTGTACTCCCTCATGGTGACATTTCACTGTGGTCGTGGGTCGCACTGGGGTACAGATGTAAAAATCCTAATCTGCCGTTGGCGGCCATTCAAATTAGCCCATGGTCGCCTTGTTAAATCCCTTTAATTCTCTTAAAGGTCATTCTTAACAGTCATTCTTATTCCCATGCAAAATATCCTTTTGAGTGACTAAAATATCACCCTTGATATTTGTTTTAGAAAGAAATGCTCAACATTTTAGAAGAAGTACATTTTCTTTCATGGCTAACTACCAGGAAGTTTGAAAAGACAGGCTGAGTGGGCGGGGAGCTTATATTCATGAGCTTGCCTTGACTGACAGCTCTTTGGAATGCCTGTCAGGAAACTTGGATGCAGTAAGCAGTGTTGCAGTAAAATCATCTCAAGCGAATTTGGTCATACCCAAAGCAACTTAAACATTGAAATTGCATCAATTTCTTTTTAAATATGTATACATCTCCCATTTGGCATATCTGTTGTGATGTGGGTCACCGCAGCACTGACGGATTTGTTGACTTGATAACTGCGTCAGAGTTTTAAATGACCCTTACCCCCTTTTGTTCCATGCTGGCTGAAGACCTAGCTTGCCAGTAACTAGCTAACACCAGACACAGATGTAAGGGGAAATACACTGCTCAAAAAAATAAAGGGAACACTTAAACAACACAATGTAACTCCAAGTCAATCACACTTCTGTGAAATCAAACTGTCCACTTAGGAAGCAACACTGATTGACAATAAATTTCACATGCTGTTGTGCAAATGGAATAGACAACAGGTGGAAATTATAGGCAATTAGCAAGACACCCCCAATAAGGGAGTGGTTCTGCAGGTGGGGACCACAGACCACTTCTCAGTTCCTATGCTTCCTGGCTGATGTTTTGGTCATTTTTGAATGCTGGAGGTGCTTTCACTCTAGTGGTAGCATGAGACGGAGTCTACAACCCACACAAGTGGCTCAGGTAGTGCAGCTCATCCAGGATGGCACATCAATGCGAGCTGTGGCAAGAAGGTTTGCTGTGTCTGTCAGCGTAGTGTCCAGAGCATGGAGGCGCTACCAGGAGACAGGACAGTACATCAGGAGACGTGGAGGAGGCCGTAGGAGGGCAACAACCCAGCAGCAGGACCGCTACCTCCACCTTTGTGCAAGGAGGAGCAGGAGAAGCACTGCCAGAGCCCTGCAAAATGACCTCCAACAGGCCACAAATGTGCATGTGTCTGCTCAAACGGTCAGAAACAGACTCCATGAGGGTGGTATGAGGGCCCGACGTCCACAGGTGGGGGTTGTGCTTACAGCCCAACACCGTGCAGGAAGTTTGGCTTTTGCCAGAGAACACCAAGATTGGCAAATTCGCCACTGGCGCCCTGTGCTCTTCACAGATGAAAGCAGGTTGACACTGAGCACGTGACAGACGTGACAGAGTCTGGAGACGCCGTGGAGAACGTTCTGCTGCCTGCAACATCCTCCAGCATGACCGGTTTGGCGGTGGGTCAGTCATGGTGTGGCATTTCTTTGGGGGGCCGCACAGCCCTCCATGTGCTCGCCAGAGGTAGCCTGACTGCCATTAGGTACCGAGATGAGATCCTCAGACCCCTTGTGAGACCATATGCTGGTGCAGTTGGCCCTGGGTTCCTACTAATGCAAGGCAATGCTAGACCTCATGTGGCTGGAGTGTGTCAGCAGTTCCTGCAAGAGGAAGGCATTGATGCTATGGACTGGCCCGCCCGTTCCCCAGACCTGAATCCAATTGAGCACATCTGGGACATCATGTCTCGCTCCATCCACCAACGCCACGTTGCACCACAGACTGTCCAGGAGCATGCCCAGGCGTTGTAGGGAGGTCATACAGGCACGTGGAGGCCACACACACTACTGAGCCTCATTCTGACTTGTTTTAAGGACATTTCATCAAAGTTGGATCAGCCTGTAGTGTGGTTTTCCACTTTAATTTTGAGTGTGACTCCAAATCCAGACCTCCATGGGTTGATAAATTGGATTTCCATTGATTATTTTTGTGTGATTTTCTTGTCAGCACATTCAACTATGTAAAGAAAAAAGTATTTAATAAGATTATTTATTTCATTCAGATCTAGGATGTGTTGTTTAAGTGTTCCCTTTATTTTTTTGAGCAGTATATATAAGTATCTTTGCCCTAGATGAATAGGGTAAACTTTTAATTATATTTGCTGACACCCTACAGTCAAATTTTGCTACCAGTAGAGTAGCTATCTAGCTATAGAAATCACACCTCTCTGTAAACACGCCTTCTGGTTGCAAGGCGGTACTTATTTAAATTAGTTAAGAGAATATCATGTTACCATTGGTGTATTAAAATGAGAGGTAGGGTGATGTCCCCCTATCCCCTTAATAAGGAATCCAAGTGTTTGATATTTTTATTAACATTTTTTGTTAACCTTTATTTAACTAGGCATGTCAATTAAGAACAAATTCTTATTTACAATGACGGCCTACCAAAAGGTAAAAAGGCCTCCTTTTAAAATAAAATAAAAATATAGGACAAAACATACATCACAACAAGAGAGACACCACAACACTATATAAAGAGAGACCTAAGACAACATAGCATGGCAGCAACACGTGACAACTCAGCATGGTAGCAACACAACATGACAACAACATGGTAGCAACACAACATGGCAGCTGCACGACATGGTAGCAGCACAAAACATGGTACAAACATTATTGGGCACAGACAACAGCACAAAGGCCAAGAAGATAGACACAACAATACATCACGTGAGTCTTTGAATGAAGAGATGGAGATAAAACGGTCCAGTTTCAGTGTTTTTTGCAGCTCGTTCCAGTCGCTAGCTGCAGCGAACTGAAAAGAGGAGCGACCCAGGAATGTGGGGGAGGAGACCAGTAACTTTATGATCAAACTTTATCAATGTAGAAGCAACAGTCATTTTTCATACTTTGGTCATCATACTTTGATAAATATCATCCAATTTCATAAAAAACATTATTTGGACTGTTCATGACCCTTTAAGAGCACTGACAGGGGACAATTTTGACCCCAAGCAGTAAAAAATGTCAAGCAACTAGCTACACACAAAAAATAAAACGATTTATTATGATTTCTGTGTTAATAAAGAGGAATTAAAAATAATCTCTCTTGTAAATACTAGTGGTGTTCCTAGCTACAGCAGTGCAGTAATATCTAACAATTCACAACAATAAACACAGATCAAAGGGAGTTGACTGGTGACTGTGACATTAATATATATCATTCACGACATTTGGACGGGAGCTATAATCCGGTTATAATGAAAACAAAATGTTTAATTTCTGTGTCTTTATTGCTTGAATTCAGGCTTCTTTGAACTGCTTTCAATGGGGAAAGATTGGCCCGTTCCCAATTTCTGTGATTTTCGTCAAACTGCTTCCGGTATGGACCTATGTAGCATGAGCCATCTTCAATTGACCCTTCGCTAAACCACGGCCCAGAATTTGGGGCAATTTATCGCAGCGCTACGTTGGATAGCAACTGTCATCGCTATATGCGATGAAAGTGATGCAGAATTTCCCAGGAAGTAGTCTTGTAGTTCTTTTTACTTTTACAGACGTTTTGAATGGTCTTCAATAGGCAAAAATGTAATAAAAAGAATCTGATAGAAGTAAATTCATCCACAAGCACGAATATACGTAACTGTATATATATCTTAAATTACTGCGTTTTCAGAGATTTGATTATGTAATCGTCAAGCCAATTCAAACGATTAGGAGACAGTACCTGGAAATATGATGCAGGACAACATCAATTGCATAGCATATAGTCTGACCAGCCTCGGACAAGCCCTCGTTTCAAACGCATGAAAGCCAATGAGGGCATTGGCATAAAAAATGTTTTCATCCAAAAATGTTTGTTTAAAGACTTCCGAAGACATTATCCCCCTTTTTAACTCTACTATAATTGTCTATATGTTTGTCTTGATTGTTATTATTTGCTTTGTAGAGTTTTTTGTATCCAATAAAACAGCATCACTTAAAATCTATTGGCAGTATATAAAACTACTAATGAGAAATTGTTGTCCTGCTAGATGGGCATTAAGTCTCTATTCTGTTCCCCGTTGGATAGCTCAGTTTAAACAGACTATTCCAACCTCTCTGTATTACTGAAACAAGTGGTTTTATATTCTACATTCCACACATATTTATCACATAATGACAATAATAATGATAGCTTAGGTACAATACCAGTCAAAAGTTTGGGCACACCTACTCATTCAAGGGTTTTTCCTATTTGTATTATTTTTTCCTATTTTCTACATTGTAGAATAATAGTGAAGACATCAAAACTATGAAATAACACATATAGAATCATGTAGTAACCAAACAAGTGTTAAACAAATCAAAATATATTTTATATTTGAGATTCTTCAAAGTAGCCACCCTTTGCTTTGATGACAGCTTTGCACACTCTTGGCATCCTCTCAACCAGCTTCATGAGGTAGTCACCTGGAATGCATTTCAATTAACAGTTGTGCCTTGTTAAAAGCTAATTTGTGGAATTTCTTTCCTTCTTAATGCATTTGAGCCAATCAGTTGTGTTGTGACAAGGTAGGAGTGATATACAGAAGATAGCCCTATTTGGTAAAAGACCAAGTCCATATTATGGCAAGAACAGCTCAAATAAGCAAAGAGAAATGACAATCCATCATTACTTTAAGACATGAATGTCAGTCAATGCAGAACATTTCATGAACTTTGAAAGTTTCTTCAAGTGCAGTTGCAAAAACCATCAAGCGCTATCATGAAGACCGCCTCAGGAAAGGAAGACCCAGAGTTACCTCTGTGCAGAGGACACGTTCATTAGAGTTAACTGCACCTCAGATTGCAGCCCAAATAAATGCTTCACAGAGTTCAAGTAACAGACACATCTCAACATCAGCTGTTCAGAGGAGACTGCGGGAATCAGGCCTTCATTGTCGAATTGCTGCAAAGAAACCACTACTAAAGGAAACCAATAAGAAGAAGAGATGTGTTTGGGCCAAGAAACACAAGCAATGGACATTAGACTGGTGGAAATCTGTCCTTTGTTCTGTCCAAATTTAAGATTTTTGGTTCCAACCGCCGTGTCTTTGTGAGACGCAGTGTGGGTGAACAGATGATCTCCGCATGTGTATTTTCCACCGTAAAGCATAGAGAAGGAGATGTTATGGTGTGGGGGTGCTTTGTTGATGACACCTTCTGTGATTTATTTAGAATTCAAGGCACACTTAACCAGCATGGCTACCACAGCATTCTGCAGCGATACGCCATACCATCTGGTTTGCACTTAGTGGGACTATCCTTTTTTTTCAGCAGGACAATGACCCAAAACACACCCCCAGGCTGTGTAAGGGCTATTTGACCGTGGAGGGTGATGGAGTGCTGCATCAGATGACCTGGCCTCCACAATCACCCAACCTCAACCCAATTGAGATGGTTTGGGATGAGTTGGACCGCAGAGTGAAGCAAAAGCAGCCAACCAGTGCTCCGCATATGTGGGAAGTCCTTCAAGACTGTTGGAAAAGCATTCCTCGTGAAGCTGGTTGAGAGAATGCCAAGAGCGTGCAAAGCTGTCATCAAGGCAAAGGGTGGCTACATTAAAAAATCGCAAATGTAAATTATATTTTGATTTGTTTAACACTTTTTTGGTTACTATATGATTATATATGTGTTATTTCATAGTTTAAATGTGCTCACTATTATTCTACAATGTAGAAAATAGTAAAAAATAAAGAAAAACCCTTGAATGAGTAGGTGTGTCCAAACTTTTGACTGGTACTGTATGTCCTAGCAAGGCATCTAAAAACACATTCTTCGTCCCAAATGGGACACTATTTCCATAGGGCTCTGGTTTAAAGGTAGTGCACTATAAAGAAAATAGGGTGCCATTTGGGACACACATCCAACCTCCCTTAAATAAGCATCAGTTTGGGGTCTTGGCCTGACTCCTCTACTCTTAGTGTTAACAGGGCTCTGCTGGCCCCTAAAGATGGCCACCAGGGGCTTTGGTTATAATCACTAGACATTGCCAATCACAGCCCAGGAATTTGGCATCTTTGTGATCTCTGGCGTTGCCATTGGTTTAGCACTCTGTATAGCAGCTGTCCCATGCCAGCAGAAACTAAAGTTGTGGCTGACCTTCACAAACACATGCACACACACACACACACACACACACACACACACACACACACACACACACACACACACACACACACACACACACACACACACACACACACGCAGGCACGCACACACGCAAACAAACACACACACATACACAAACACACTTATACCGACATGTCATATACGTACACCCGCAGGGTTTTCAACACAAATATGGTCAGAAACCAAACCAAACACTGATATGAAACAAGAACAGTTGCAGTTGTATTACTTATTGATTAGATATGCAGACAGACTAACTGTGATGTTATTGATTAAACAACATTCCCCACAGATTCTGTCCAGTCCAGTGGAGGCTGCCGACGGGAGAATGGCTCACAATAATCACTGGAACGGCGCAAATGGAATGGCATCAAATCACGTGTTTGATGTATTTGATACCATTCCACAGATTCCGCTCCAGCCATTACCACTAGCCCGTCCTCCCCAATTAAGGTGCGACCAACCTCCTGTGGTCTAGTCCTGCTGATTCACCAAAAATGTATATCATCTACATAATCTATAATGCGGCACCAAATGGCACCTTATGGGCCCTGGTCAAAGTACTGAATTCATAGAGAATAGGGTGCTATTTGGAATGCACACTATATTATGATGTGCTAATGAGAGAACATGAAGGTGTCTCTGCTACCCACAGTCACTGATCTAGGATCAGTTTAGCCTCCCCAAATCTTTACCTAAACAATGAGGGGAGAAAATACCAAACTGATCTAGGGGCATGTTCACCCAACTCCTTGGCTCTCTCTCAATTCATCCTTCCTCGATTTCTTTCATCCTCTCTTTTCGCCTTCTTCTCAAAACGTATTGGAAGGTCAGAGGGTAGGGACTTTGGACCTTCTCCTCCAATATGGTTGAGAAGGAGGGGAGGAGATAGGACGTGAGGAATCAAAGAAATACAATTGAGATTCACTCTAGGGGTAAAATTCACCCTCCTTATGGTTTGCTTAAATTGATGAATGTGGTGGTTTTCAGTATTAAGGAGGATACCACCCCCTAGTGGTATGAACTAAAAGGCACATCTAATAGTTTTAAGTTGCACTTCTCTTGAATACAAGTCAGTACATGGCACTGTAACCCATTGATTAGTACAGGCCAGGTAGGCAAAAAGTAGTCTACCTGAGGATGAGGCTTGTGTTTGTGTGCAGTTCTTTTTCTTACCCAGAGGATGGACCCAAGCCAAGACCCCACACAGTCACTTATTTAAGAGAGGTTGTGTTTTCAGTTGCAATTCTAGTAGGGCTATTAGGACATGCCTAAGGTATTATTGTCATTATGTCATGTGGTTTATATGTGTGGAATGTAGATGATAAAACTTCTGTGACTCCAATTGAGTAATTGCAGACTGCTTTGAGTGGCCTGTTTGAGTAGGAGTGTAACCAACTGAGACTTTAGTAGACTGTGTTTGAGTGTCAACTGAAGACGGTAATGTAAGATACAGGAAAGAGAATAGAGATGCCGTACAACACAGTTTCAAAGTCAATCTGTTTCATTGGATACAATGAAAACCTCTGCCAAGCAAATACTGACAGTAAAATATAGACTCTGTTTCAGTATATATGAGAATTTGTTTTCGTGCATTGGTTGAGTAGACTGTGTTTGAGTACGTCAGCAGCAGATGGTAAGGTAAGATAAAGGAAAGAGTTTTTGTATGTGTGTGTGTTGCAGAATCTCACCTTTTTCCCCCCCTCACTCCTCCTGGCGATACAGCAGCTAAATGTGTCCTACATTTCTCCTACTTTTGGGACCAACACCTTCAAAAGGCAAATAAACGCTGCAAGGGGATAAGCGTGTCCACTTAGTGGAGAAGAGAGGGAGAGAGAGAAAGAGAGAGAGAGAGGGGGGAGAGAGAGAAAGTAGGTAGACTGAGAGAAGGAGGTTGTGCTAATTGCAAACTGTCAGCTGGAGGATATCTCTTTCCTTCACCCCAACGCACACTCAGTTACTGTACGGAAAGTTGTACTGCATGGGCACATGCTGACAAGCCGCCAAACAAACATCTTTTCCCATGCTCTTCTGGGGAACAACAGGAGAATATGATAAAATAATCCAATGCATCCTAGAAACTATAGTTCAGACAGGAAACGCCACATATTCGTTTAAGAATTTATTCGAAAAAGATTACAGTACAGCAATACATTAGTCCTGACGCCGAGCTCTGCTTCTTCGGGGTAGCTCACTGCCAGAGATGCATCATGTTAAGATAATAATAATTGCAGGCAGTGAGAAAGGTACGCTGTACAAATCCCCCTGTCTGAAACAAAAGCAGAGCCATAACAGGTGGAGGCTGGCGTGGGAAAGCAGACATGCATGACGAGTAACACGTTACAGCAATATCACTCCAGTGTTTAATTGCTACATTTGAATTACTTCGCCACTACGGCCTATGTATTGCCTTATGTCCCCAATCTTACCTCATTTGTACACACTGTATATATACTTTTCTATTGTGTTATTGACTGTACGTTTGTTTATTCCACGTGTAACTCTGTGTTGTTGTCTGTGTCGCACTGCTTTGCTTTATCTCGGCCAGGTCGCAGTTGTAAATGAGAACTTGTTCTCAACTGGCCTACCTGGTTAAATAAAGGTGAAATAAAATGTAAAAAAATTGTAGTTTGTTTTGGTTGGGTTTCGGATTATAGTTAGTCAATGCTGTATTTTGGTGACTCCAACTGCACACTGTATCCCATTTTCATGCACACGTTATCTAGCTAACATTACATTATTACATCTCACAGATTCATTCCCATATGGTGTTAGATGATTGATTCTTTGATTGTTTTTAATGCCTTAGGCAGCGAGATGATTTTGTTGAAGATAAATCAACTCAGGATGAATATTAAGCAATCATCAGATTGATCTGATATCAAGCTCCAGTCTTCTGAATCAAATCAAATTGTATTTGTCACACGCGCCGAATACAACAGGTGTAGACTTTACAGGGAAATGCTTACTTCCAAGCCCTTAATCAACAACGCAATTTTAAGAAAAATAAGTGTTCAGTAAAAAATAGATAAGTAATTTTTTTTAAATAATAATAATTAAAGAGCAGCAGTAAAATAACAGTAACGAGGCTATATACGGGGGGGTACCGGAACGATGAGTCAATGTGTGGGGGCAAAGGTTAGTCGAGGTAATTGAGGTAATATGTACATGTAGGTACAGTTTAAGTGACTATGCATAGATAATAAACAGAGAGTAGCAGCAGCGTAAAAGAGGGGGTGGGGGGGTGACAATGCAAATAGTCTGGGTAGCCATTTGATTAGCTATTCAGGAGTATTATGGCTTGGGGGTAGAAGATATTTAGATGCCTTTTGGACCTAGACTTGGCGCTCCGGTACCGCTTGCCATGCGGTAGCAGAGAGAACATTCAATGACTAGGGTGACTGGAGTCTTTGACAATTCTTAGGGCTTTCCTCTGACACCGCCTGGTATAGAGGTCCTGGATGGCAAGTGATGTACTGGGCTGTACGCACTACCCTCTGTAGTGCCTTGCAGTCGGAGGCCGAGCAGTTGCCATGCCAGGCAGTGATGCAACCGGTCAGGATGCTCTTGTTGGTGTAGATGTAGAACTTTTTGAGGATCTGAGGACCCATCCAAATCTTTTCAGTCTCCTGAGGGGGAATAGGCTTTGTCGTGCCCTCTTCACGACTGTCTTGGTGTTTGGGCCATGATAGTTTGTTGTTGATGTGGACACCAAGGAACTTGAAGGTCTCAACCAGCTCCATTACAGCCTCATCGATGAGAATGGGGCGTGCTCGGTCCTCCTTTTCCTGTTGTCCATTCTCCCGAGGCGGGGTATGCAGCACAACCCCAATGATGGGCCCAGGGGTTAAAGGTCAGCTGTTTCTCCTGAGTGATGCCTCTGCCTCAATATGACAGGACTCATCATAACATAATATTTTGGGTGTATTCAGGATCACAAATCTCTTCAACACCAGTTTCAACATTGCTCAGCATCTTTTGACTGCAGTTCACCTCTACATAGCCATCATGGTGGAATTAATCTGCAATTATACACTTAGTTCAGTACTTGCACGTATACATGTTCACGCAACTGTCGGATGACCATGAACGTAACCCTGTTTGCTGACCTCATGTAATTCAAGATGAGAAAGGAAAGGGAACTATCAGAAGCTGTTTTGGAAACACTGTGATGTCGTAATAAATGTGTGGTGTCGTAATAAATGTGTAATGAATTAAATGAAATGTCCTTTTGAATACAGAAACGTGCAAGGAGCTAATTTATCCTTTCATGCTTTAGAAAACAAAACGCCATCGGGTCTCTCTCGTCTCCAACAGACATTGAAACACAAGAACAGTAATACTCTCTAGCCTAGAGAACATTATCTCCCTTAAATGTTGCCTGGAATCTCAACTATACAGTGTGGAGTATTGGTTGGGGATTATGCATAAGGGGGTCTTATCACTGGTTCATTATGACATGTGAATTGCAACCCAGAGGTTGAGGCTGCATGTTACATATGTCACATACATCCAGCTAATGGCAGACGGTGCCCTCTCCTTTTTAAAGGAGACAAAGTTTATCATTCCCTCCAATCGTTCAAAGAAAGTCTCTTAGAGTAGGTTTTGTTACCCACACAATCTGTACGGATGTTAGGTTTCAAGAAATGAGGACAGAATATTAATTTGCTGTACTGTATAATATATTTATTCAGACAAGAGAAGATTGGAAACCCGTCTGTTCATCGGAGTAAAATGATCTTGATGATAAATGTGTATTTATACATTATTTAAACATTACCCTCCACCGAAATGCAGAACTAGTTACAGTATGTACAGTACATAAAGTCATTGGATCAACTGCAACAACATTTGTCAAGATCAACTCCAACTGGTTGCCGACTCCCGCCAGATTTTCCTTGTCGGCCAACGGATTTGAACCGGCAAAACACTTACTGGCCGGCTTCTCTAACATTGAGCCTCCTTCTGCCTCTCAGTTGGTGATTAACATGAATATTTTTCTTGCAAGTGACCCCACTTTACACAGTAGTCTAATAAATCTCTTTGATGTAAAAGCCTCTCCGATTCACAAACAAATAACTTCCCAACTAATGTATCACTTACAGTTCAGTAAACATAAAGTAGTTGCTGTTCTTAAATCAGATCTGTAATACTCTTTGCTTTAAAAGTCTGTATCAACTACTGTCACCGGTGGTTGATTTTCCTGAATGTAAGGGTTAAGTGTGTGCACCAATCCCCTGCTTACTGATTGCCACGTTTCTTAGCCATAGCCTTGGCTAGTTCTGACATGAAGTCCCCGCCCCCGGGCGCTGCTAGCGGTGGTGTAGTCCTCTTGGGTGGAGGGGGGCCTGTTCTCCTCACCGACGGGGTCAATTGTAACCCTGCCGAGGCAGGTGGGGGCGGAGGTGGAGGCGGGGGTGCTCCAGCCCCTATATAGGACTGGCGAGGTGGAGGTACTGGTACGGAACCCCTGTTGGTCACAGGGCAGAAGGCAGGATCAGGTGGTGGAGGTGGTAGGGGAAAACCTGGGTCCGGTGGTGGTGGTGGTAGGAAGCTGACTGGAGGTGGAGGGGGTAACGAGCCGGCACCTGGACCGAATCCAAGAGTTGGAGGTGGGGGAGGGAGGAAGTCTGGAGGTGACTCAGAGCTGTCGTCCTGGGAGAGAGATGGAGGTGGTGGAGGGAGGTTGGCCATGGATGCCGGTGATGGGGGGAAGCTGGTGGGCAGGGTGGGCAGGCTGGGCAGTTGTCGTGGGACAGAGGTTGCTGGTGGGCCTCTCTTGGTAGCCAGGGGCGGTGGTGGTGGGGGCAGCACTGGGTCAGGGGGTGGCGGGGGTAGGATCTGTGTAGGTAACAGGGGTGGTGGTGGAGGCAGTGTATTGCCAACCTTGGCCACAGGTTCTGCAGGGGGCTGGGGAGCATGTCCATTGGCCTGACCAGAGGCTTTGGCTGGGAGAAGAGCAGAGAGAAACAGACAAGCAATAAATAAGATCTTTCATCATATCAATACAGTCATGAATTCAAATTTGATTTGAAGGGTGACTTTGTACACCCAGTATAGTAAAACAACGATGATCTATCCATTGATAATCTTTTTGCTCACAGCTCATTTCTACCAGCAGAAAGGGTGTTTACTAACCATTCGTGGTAGGGGAAGGTGTTGACGGAATGGACGTAGTAGCGGCGGCGCGGTTGGTCCATGCGGCGGTGACTGCAGCCTTCTTCATCGAAGTTTTGTAGTTTTCGTACAGAGACTTCCCATACTGAGAGGGACAAACACCAACCGTTACAATACACGCAAGACCACCGAACCCTCTCTGCCTAACACGTCACCGTTTATGTTTGTGCCTTAGATATACAGGCTGTTGAGCTGTCTGCGTTCACCTTTGCGATGCGTATCCCCGTCACCCAGAGATTCATGGTCCAGGCGTCGTCACAGCACAGATACTTAATATACTGAGACTCTTTCTGGATCTGGGGGTGCTGAAGTTAGGGATGGAGAGAAAGGACACATCTTTAGGGTAGCGAATCAGTGAGACAAAACGATTGCGTCACCTCCAATGAGGGTTGTATGAGCTTCCAATGTTGTTGTTTTTTTTTTGGGGGGGGGGGGGTGATTCCAGCCATATGATCTCTAAAGTCCTCTAATGTAGATTGCATAAAAATATCAGATATTCACGTTAGCAGAATTAAGGGTTACAGACTGATGACAGCTGTGAGATTTAAGAAAGGGAACTCCTCCATATTGAATGTGTTACTGAAAAGCTGGTGAAAATCAGACAGTCAGCACTCATGTGCCTCCCAGATAACATGGGAGACGTCCAACACTGAGATGTCCACCCGGCTGATAGAGTTATGGCACTGCATCCATCACAGAGGGTGGTAAAGGAGGGAACCGAGTCATGCTTTCTCCCCTGGCCGTTGTTCAAACACAGCAGTTTGTATGAGATCATTGTCTATCTGAGAGAAAATGTAGGGCCGTTACCACTGTAGGGCCGTTACCACACACTGATTGGTATGATTAAGTGTTTTCCACTATGAAGCAGAATGTGTCTGGTAGTGCCACTAGGGGTCACAGTTTGTTTAAAATTGTGTGCCAGTGCATTTTGTTTTGGTCTTTGTTTTGGTCTCTCAGTGTTGTTAAGCTCACCACTGGACAGATGTAACCACTACTGTGTGGGTAATATACTGTGATTGAAACTTTGGAGTGTTGAACCCAGTTAACATTGGTTGTGTCACACTATAGTAAGATAATAGAACTGTCCAGCTTGTAGTCCCAAAAAACGAAAATGAGTTAGCATGTTCTACATTTGGTTCCTGTGTTTACCACAGACCTTATTTTCGGCTTTTATCGAAAAACTCTACAAAAACCGCATTCATTTCCCCATAAGCTTTTGCCAACGAGCCATGGTGGAGTTGGTCTCCACTAATGCCTACAAAAAGATGCCATTACTATTGCTCTCTGTAACATCTGAGTCTAAATGCCTGGCTCCGTTTCACTCCTTCAGCGATGCAGTATGAGCATTGATGACCCAATGCAGAGCTAGACATTAGAGACCTTTGCTAAACCTGCCCAGGGTTCCAACCTGTCTGCTGCATTGACTGAGATCATCTTCCTTCTGCCTCACTTCTTCAACCCTCTGGCCTTGGGGGGGATATCTCTCAGTGAAATGTAATTCGGTCTCCTTGCCTCTCTAAGCTCTTTGGCTTTGATTCCCAACACCTCCCAGACCTAGAGAATAATGGTTGTTGCTGATTCAAGTGTTTCCAAGAGGAGGGAAGAAAAGAAAGAACAGTTTCAGATCCTTAAAAGACTATAACCACCAACCCATCCAATTCTCGTTTTTTCAAATCAGTGAGGAACTCTTGTTCTGAGAAGAAGTGCGGATCTTATTGAAAGATACAATGTGAAACCGAGCCAACTGAAGAGAGCCCAATATATCGCTTCCAAGACAAATACTCTACTATGACTAACGTGCTACAGACCAAATAACCATTTTTGGCGACGTTTACAGTGTTCCTCATGCCATTCATTTTATCTAACTCACTTGTGAATTAAATGGCCTATAAAAAGGGGGGACTTTTCACTTCCTGAAAGTAATGAACTGTTACTATATATTGAAGTTCTCAATTCCAGCGAGGCAGCTGTCGGGTTGACCACAGTACCAGTCTGTAGAGTGACATAAAAATATACCCGAGTTATTTACAATTATAATAAACAAAACCCTCACTGTATGCTTATTTAATATGTTCGTGCATAGTACTTACACTTGCAGCATATGAGATACCTTTCCAAATAAAGCTATTCAATATTTAGACTATTACAGTAGCTCATAGTGGAAGAGTTAAGCTCGGTTTAAAGGAGCAATCTGCAGTTCAAACAATAACAAAGAGGACACCAAGCTACTGTTAATAGTGTAAAGCTGTGGGATGGGGCTGGAGAAAATGTAACCACTCTCAAATTCATAGACAGAGCTATGGATGCAAGGACTGACCATTGATACCAAAATTATAGTCTTAACCATGTTTTGAGACTATACAGTGTTTGTTTAGAATTACAATATTTACAAACGAAGGAGTAAAAGAAGGTTATATTTTGGGTTCTGATGGGGTACGACAGTTGAACGAAGCTAATGAGGCATCGATCAAGAATCAATGGGTATATAGAATTTATTTAAAAGTCAAAAAATTTACGTAGCAATTGAAGATAATATTGGGGAAGAGAAGCACTCATGTAGTTTCTCTCTTTATCTACCTTGTACTAACTGTGACTTTTAAGCTGTGAGACTAAAATGGGGTCGTCCTTCCAAAAAAGTGCTATCAACTGTTCACTCACCTTCAGAACGAAACAGAAATCTGTTGGGGACTTGTATTTGTTTTTGAACTCTTTGCCATAGTACACATTTACATTGTCGAACTGGACGAAACACACCAGGTCACGAGATGTCTGTGGAGAAAAAGGTAGTCAAATTTGAATCTTGAATGACAGTATTGTGTTCGAATGCTAAAGCCCAACTTCAAATAATGTGATCACTTAATCAATGCCTTGCAACAAGAGCCAGTAGCCACTGTAGCCTTACAGTTGAGTAACATTTAAGGAGGTAATGTATGAATGGCGTGTGTATGAATAACTGTTGCCACAAGATGAAAGATGTAAGTTAATATAGGTAGCCAGTGAGGTGAAAATACTCCAGTTGTATTTTTAGAGTGGCTTGAAGGGAATAAGGGGTTGATATGGCAAAAAGTATTTTAGCACTATAACTTTGTAGTCCAAGAGTAAAGAACCTCCCAGCCATTTCATTAAGGTCTCAGTTGACATTGAGATTTTCAGACTTCTTTTTTATCTTACCTTTTTTTTTGCGGGGAAAAGAGTTACTTTTGATCACATAGCAACTGTGTGTGTATGTTGGGTTAGCTGGGAGTGTACAGTGTTCTGTTCACACTGAACTGAGACAGACTGGGCCATATAGCCAGTGGATGTGTTTTCTTTATCTGGGTTGTAGCCCAAGATGTCCCTTTGACCTCTGAACTTTGATCTGCTGACCTTGCTCTTCCCTTTGGGTACATAATAAATTCCAGAGGCCCGCAGCAGGAAGAGGCGCTGTTTCCACGACTTCTTGCCGTCCTCCCTGAGATAGAGCACCCCCTCTAAGTCAGGCACGATAATGGAGGTCCCACAGAAGTTCTCCTGCGTGGGGAGGAGGCAGGAAGGGAGCAAGAAGTCACAGAAAGGTCACATCATTGGAAACTGTCACTCAACATGAAGTCTCACTTCTTTTCAATGGTCTAGTCTACGTGGTGGTGTTTGTGTTATTTACCTCCACGAGTAACTCCTTGTCTCTGTCTTTCATGTCTTTGATAGTTTTCTTGTCCTTCTTCCACAGATAAAAGTTCTATCGTGAGAAAAATATTAGCGTTACCATGCCTGTTAAAATAAGTCAAAACTTTAGGGTCATGTACATTTTACAACAACAAAAAATCCCGCATGGTACTTCAACCTTTATCTTAACTGATGTGAAGAGTTTGGATTGGAATAGTAGCCATGCTATTCAAGAGGGATTTAAGTCAAATTATATTTTCTTATATTCACACGGATTTACACGGTAATCATGTTTCCACGGAAAAAGGAAAGCACTTAATAATTGTAAGAATACACAATGTAGTATTTTAGAAATGAGACAATCCCTCACACATTTTTCCATACACTTCAGGCCTGCATATGATACGACAGCCTCTCGCTGCCAACAGCCAAAACGCATTAGTACATTACAAAAGGGCTCTGTTGGAACAATAAACATTGTTTCAACATTATTAAATTGCCATGTCTTTCACTGGCGGACATTTTGTTTGATGCATTAATATGAAGATGACATAAAGGGGTCTGTCTGTTTTGAAAGGATATCTCATGATTGAGCAAACATTTGAAAGTAACCAGAGTTGAAAAAATGGAGAGATTGATTTGCAAAAACAGAGAGGCAAAGAAAAATGGTCTGCTGAGTATTGAGCTGTCAGGATATCATGACCAGACCACCTCACTTTATTTGAAATCAGGGCAGTCGGCAAAATCTTTTTCAATTCTTCTTATGGAACAGGCATTTCTAATGATAGCTATGCAGGATGTGTATTTGTTCTATGTTTACTCAGCACAAATGATACACTTAGAAAGTCATTGCAGTTTGAAAAAGCAATGTGAAAAACTCACCTGAGGGTTTTTGAAGACTTCATATTTGTCTGGTCTCTCTTGGAAGATAACTTTGTTTTCACTGTCCCTTGTCCATGCAGACAGTGGGTCTACTAGGTTTTCGTGATCTTCAAAACCCCTTTCTATCAATACAAAGGAACACAGAGCTCACACAATAATCTGTTATTCATCTATTCTAAGTGGCTATTATGTTAGTCCTTGGAAAATAATCTATCAGGGGTCAGTCAAATAATGATAAGATGGAGCCTTCACCAAGATGGCGTAGCAGTCAGACATCTTTGTCCTGTCGTGTCCCTTGTATATATCTTTTTACTATTTTTAACTATTTTCCTAAACCTCAACTTCAAAATACTCTCCTGCAACCCGCCTCGCCCAATGTGGCGTGGATCTGGGGTTTTTTCTAAATTATTTCTATTTACTTCGGATCTGGAATCCCTCAACTGAAGCTAGCCAACTAACTACCTACCAGCTACCAGCTATCAGTCAGCAAACCATTGCTAGCGGTCATCAGCTAACCTTTAGCTCGGAAAGCTCTCTCCAGTTTAAACAACGTGACTCAACCCAGAACATATATATTTTTTCTCCATATCCCCGGATTCCCACCGCAAACTCTGAACATTTTCATCTGGATCTTCGCAACTAGCTAACCGCAATCCCGGGTGACTACTCCTGGCTAGCGTTTCCATCCCGGAGCAAGCACCAATTAGCCTGAAGCTAGCCCGGCTAGGGCTCCTGTGCTACCACCGAAGCCCACTCCTGGGCTACAATATCCGGACCCCTTCTATTGCCGGTACGGGGCACGGAACCCCGCCGATCCTCTACGACTGGAATACTGACATAATCTGCCTGAGGATTCCAACAGGCCCCTCAGGCGCGATGTCTGCTGAAGGCCCATTCTGCTAACGCGACCTGCTAGCTACATAGAGCTACTTGGAACCCTACTAATTCCACGACTGGTCTACCACCATCGTATCGACGCCACCGCACGAAGAGGCAAAAACAGACTTACCCCGATCGCGACGTCCCCCAAAGGCTAACTGCTAGCTTGCTTGCCCCGGTCTGCTAACTGCTAGCTTGCCTGCCCCAGTCTGCTAACTACTAGCCCCGGTCTGCTAACTGATTGCTTGGTAACCCGGTCTGCTAACTGCTAGCTTGCCAGCCCCGGTCTGCTAACTTCTAGTTTGTTTAGCCCCGGCCTACTTAACTGTTAGCTTGTTAGCAATGGCCTGCTAACTGTCTGAATCGCCGTGTCCCCAGTCAGCCCAACCACTCACTGGACCCATATGTTCACTTGGCTACGCATGCCTCTCTCTAATATCAATATACCTCGTCCATTACTGTCCTGGTTAGTGATTACTGTCTTATTTCACTGTAGAGCCTCTAGCTCTGCTCAATATGCCTTAAGCAAACATGTTGTTCCACCTCCTACATATGCGATGACATCACCTGGTTTAAACGTCTCTAGAGACTATATCTCTCTCATCATTACTCAATGCCTAGGTTTACCTCCAATGTACTCACATCCTACGTTACCTTTGTCTGTACACTATGCCTTGAATCTATGCTATCGTGCCCAGAAATCCTGCTCCTTTTACTCTCTGTTCCGAACGTGTTAGATGGCCAGTTCATATAGCCTTTAGCCATACCCTTATCCTACTTCTCCTCTGTTCCTCTGGTGATGTAGAGGTTAATCCAGGTCCTGCAGTGCCTAGCTCCACTCCCACTCCCCAGGTGCTCTCATTTGTTGACTTCTGTAACCGTAAAAGCCTTGGTTTCATGCATGTTAACATTAGAAGCCTACTCCCTAAGTTTGTTTTACTCAATGCTTTAGCCCACTCTGCCAACCTGGATGTCTTAGCCGTGTCTGAATCCTGGCTTAGGAAAACCACCAAAAACCCTGAAATCTCCATTGCTAACTATAACATTTTCCGCAAAGATAGAACTGCCAAAGGGGGCGGTGTTGCAATCTACTGTAAAGATAGCCTGCAGAGTTCTGTATTACTATCCAAGTCTGTACCCAAACAATTCGAGCTTCTACTTCTAAAAATTAACCTTTCCAGAAACAAGTCTCTCACTGTTGCCGCTTGCTATAGACCTCCCTCTGCCCCCAGCTGTGCCCTCGATACCATATGTGAATTGATTGCCCCCCATCTATCTACTGAGCTCGTGCTACTAGGTGACCTAAACTGGGACATGCTTAACACCCCGGCCATCCTACAATCTAAGCTTGATGCCCTCAATCTCACACAAATTATCAATGAACCTACTAGGTACAACCCCAAATCCATAAACACGGGCACCCTCATAGATGTCATCCTAACTAACTCGCCCTCCAAATACACCTCTGCTGTTTTCAATCAAGGTCTCAGCGATCACTGCCTCATTGCCTGCATCCGTAATGGGTCTGCGACCAAACGACCACCCCTCATCACTGTCAAATGCTCCCTAAAACACTTCTGCGAGCAGGCCTTTCTAATCGACCTGGCCGGGGTATCCTGGAATGACATTGACCTCATCCTGTCAGTAGATGATGCCTGGCTATTCTTTAAAAGTGCCTTCCTCACCATCTTAAATAAGCATGCCCTGCTCAAAAAATGTAGAAATAGGAATAGATATAGTTCTTGGTTTACTCCAGACCTGTCTGCCCTTGACCAGCACAAAAACATTCTGTGGCGTTCTGCATTAGCATCGAATAGCACCCGTGATATGCAACTTTTCAGGGAAGTTAGGAACAAATATACACAGGCAGTTAGGAAAGCTAAGGCTAGCGTTTTCAAACAGAAATTTGCATCCTGTAGTACTAACTCAAAAAAGTTCTGGGACACTGTAAAGTCCATGGAGAATAAGAGCACCTCCTCCCAGCTGTCCACTGCTCTGAGGCTGGGAAACACTGTTACCACTGATTAATCCACTATAATTGAAAATTTCAATAAGCATTTCTCTACGGCTGGCCGTGCTTTCCACCTGGCTACCCCTACCCCGGTCAACTGCCCGGCACCCTCCACAGCAAACCGCCAAAGCCCCCACCATTTCTCCTTCACCCAAATCCAGATACCTGATGTTCTGAAAGAGCTGCAAATTCTGGACCCCTACAAATCAGCCGGGCTAGACAATCTGGACCCTCTCTTCCTACAATTATCTGCCAAAATTGTTGCAACCCCTATTTCTAGCCTGTTCAACCTCTCTTTCGTATCGTCTGAGATTCCCAAAGATTGGAAAGCTGCCGCGGTCATGCCCCTCTTCAAAGGGGGTGACACTCTAGACCCAAACTGCTACAGACCTATATCGATCCTACCCTGTCTTTCTAAGGTCTTCGAAAGCCAACTTAACAAACAGATTACCGACCATTTCGAATCCCACCGTTCCTTCTCTGCTATGCAATCTGGTTTCCGAGCTGGTCATGGGTGCACCTCAGCCACGCTCAAGGTCCTAAACGACATCATAACCACCATCGATATCTCGCTGGTCACCCCCAAAGCCAATTCCTCCTTTGGTCATCTTTCCTTCCAGTTCTCTGCTGCCAATGACTGGAACGAACTGCAAAAATCTCTGAAGCTGGAGACTCATATATCCCTCACTAGCTTTAAGCACCAGCTGTCAGAGCAGCTCACAGATCACTGCACCTGTACATAGCCCATCTGTAAACAGCCCATCTATCTACCTACCTCATCCCCATACTGTATTTATTTATTTATCTTGCTCCTTTGCACCCCAGTATCCCTACTTGCACATTAATCTTCTGCACATCTACCATTCCAGTGTTTAATTGCTATATTGTAATTACTTCGCCACCATGGCCTATTTATTGCCTTAACTCCCTTATCTTACCTCATTTGCACTCTCTGTATATAGACTTTTGTTTTCTTTTGTTCTACTATATTATTGACTATGTTTTGTTTATTCCATGTGTAACTCTGTTTTGTTGTATGTGTCGAATTGCTATACTTTATCTTAGCCAGGTCGCAGTTGCAAATGAGAATTTGTTCTCAACTAGCCTACCTGGTTAAATAAAGGTGAAATAAAAATAAATAAAAAGCCTTTGGCCTACCAACATGTAATCCTTTTTACATGTACTTATGTTGAATGAGATTATTGATAGTATGATCAATATTATATCATTATTGCAACACCTTTTTTTCACAGAACAATATGCTGTAGAATATAATGGTGACCCTAACCCTGATAAAATGTCAAACACAGCTACGAAAATGTACACTCTTCACTGCATACATTCATTTTGTTTTGTAAGGTACTGTTATTTTTCGAAACAATTCTAGCATATCACCAAATATAGTTTACGAGACCAATGTATTCGGCACATGGACACACATGGTTTGAAGTAGATTTCACTAACATACAATTCTCCATTTACAGTTCTACGCAGAATGGTATTGCGCTTAAAATGGACCCAATAAAAGACAAGTCACTCATTTGCTTACAGATTTAAAGTGGCATTACAACACATTAAGAGAACTATTAAGAGAACGTTCTGCTTCTTCCCACCACATTGCCCACCCACACTCTGGTGTTTCATCATCATGTCTGGGCGTTTCAACTGTAGTTTCACCATGTTTCTCAATGACAGGCTACTAGTACTAATTAAAACAGAGACAGGCTTTAAGCGTTAGCCAATAGCTTCTGGGGCTGTAGTCTGTGGCCAGGCCTATTACTGCCATTAAATGGCTGGTGAGGGCGTGAGACTTTGCTCCTAAAAGTGTCCCATAGGGAATGGTTACGAGTTAATATCCCATTGAACTACATTACTGTATCTGCATGGTATGTTGCAGTGCAGGATGCTGTGTATGGTGAACACATGGATGTCTCACGGAAATGAAAATAGTATTATTTATTTTTATTTCCCCTTTATTTAACCAGGTAGGCTAGTTGAGAACAAGTTCTCATTTACAACTGCGACCTGGCCAAGATAAAGCAAAGCAGTGCAACACAAACAACAACACAGAGTTACACATGGAATAAACAAACATACAGTCAATAATACAATAGAGAAAGTCTATATACAGTGTGTGCAAATGAGGTAGGATAAGGGGGGTGAGGCATTAAATAGGCCATAGTGGCACAATTATTACAGTACGGCAAATTAAACACTGGGGTGATAGATGTGCAGAATATGAGTGTGCAAGTAGAGATACTGGGGTGCAAAGGAGCAAAATAAATAAAATAAATAACAATATGGTGATGAGGTAGTTAGATGGGCTATTTACAGATGGGCTATGTACAGGTGCAGTGATCTGTGAGCTGCTCTGACAGCTGGTGCTTAAAACTAGTGAGGGAGTTATGAGTCTCCAGCTTCAGTGATTTTTGCAGTTCGTTCCAATCATTGGCAGCAGAGAACTGGAAGGAAAGGCTGCCGAAGGAGGAATTGGCTTTGGGGGTGTCCAGTGAACTATACCTGCTGGAGCGCGTGCTGCGGGTGGGTGCTGCTATGGTGACCAGTGAGCAGAGATAAGGTGGGGCATTACCTAGCAATCAATTTTTAGATGACCTGGAGCCAGTGGGTTTGGCGACGGATATGAAGCAAGGGCCAGCCAATGAGAGCATACAGGTCGCAGTGGTGGGTAGTGTATGGGGCTTTGGTGACAAAACAGATGGCACTGTGATAGACTACATCCATTTTGCTGAGTAGAGTGTTGGAGGCTATTTTGTAAATGACATCGCCGAAGTCAAGGATCGGTAGGATAGTCAGTTTTACTAGGGTATGTTTGGCAGCATGAGTGAAGGAAGATTTGTTGCAAAATAGGAAGCCAATTCTAGATTTAATTTTGGATTGGAGACGCTTAACGTGAGACTGGAAGGAGAGTTTACAGTCTAACCAGACACCTAGGTATTTGTAATTGTCCACATATTCTAAGTCAGAACCATCCAGAGTAGTGATGCTGGACGGGTGGGTAGGTGTGGGCAGCGATCGGTTGAAGAGCATGCATTTAGTTTTGCTTCCATTTAAGAGCAGTTGGAGGCCAGTTGTATGGCATTGAAGCTCGTCTGGAGGTTAGTTAACATAGTGTCCAAAGAAGGGCCAGAAGTATACAGAATGGTGTTGTCTGCGTAGAGGTGGATCAGAGAATCACCAGCAGCAAGAGCGACATCATTGATGTATACAGAGAAAAGAGTCGGCCCGAGGCTTGAACCCTGTGGCACCCCCATAGAGACTGCCAGAGGTCTGAACAACAGGCCCTCCAATTTGATACACTGAACTCTGTCAGAGAAGTAGTTGGTGAACCAGGCGAGGCAGTCATTTGAGAAACCAAGGATGTTGAGTCTGCCGATAAGAATGTGGTGATTGACAGAGTCGAAATGACACGTTATGACCTGTAAAGGTGTTATTTGTTAGTGTTTAGTTTGGTCAGGACGTGGCAGGGGGTATTTGTTTTATGTGGTTCATGGTGGTTGTGTGTATGTGTCCATGTAGAGAGGGGTATTTGATTCATTAGTCCAGGGCTTTGGTTATTGTTCTATGTTAGTTTATTTCTATGTTCTGTCTAGTCATTTGTATTTCTATGTTTAGTTAATTGGTGTTGGGGCCTTCAGTTGGAGGCAGCTGTCTATCGTTGCCTCTGATTGAAGGTCCTATAATTAGGGGTGTGTTTGTATTGTGGATTGTGGGTAGTTGTATTCTGTTTTGTGCTTGTCACGTGACTGAACTGTTAGTGTCGTTTCAGTTAATTGTATATGTGTTTATTTTGTTTCTCCTTCTTATATTTAAAAAAAAGATGAGTATACACTTCCCTGTTGCTTCTTGGTCCTCCACACACGACACGCGTTACACGAAAGCCTTGGCCAGGTTGATGAATACAGCTGCACAGTATTGTCTCTTATCGATGGCGGTTATGATATCGTTTAGGACCTTGAGCGTGGCTGAGGTGCACCCATGACCAGCGCAGAAACCAGATTGCATAGCGGAGAAGGTACGGTGAGATTCGAAATGGTCGGTGATCTGTTTGTTAACTTGGCTTTCGAAGACCTTAGAAAGGCAGGGTAGGATAGATATAGGTCTGTAGCAGTTTGGGTCTAGAGTGTCTCCCCCTTTGAAGAGGGGGATGACCACGGCAGCTTTCCAATCTTTGGGGATCTCAGACGATACGAAAGAGAGGTTGAACAAGCTTGTAATAGGGGTTGCAACAATTTCGGCAGATAATTGTAGGAAGAGAGGGTCCAGATTGTCTAGCCCTGTTGATTTGTAGGCGTCCAGATTTTGCAGCTCTTTCAGAACATCAGCTATCAGATTAAGTAAATGGCACTTTAAGGGGGTAGACTTCAGCTTTAACTTTACAATGCCAACAAAGGTAAGTTATTAGTGTACATTTGACAATTTTCCAGAACATTTGCACCATGTAACATGTACAGTAAAACATTACATTCACAAGGACGTTTTAGGACGCAGATCAAAATCTATTTCATTTCCAATCGATCAGATATGTTTTGAGGTTTTATAGAAGCAGACGTACTGTATGCCTTCAAACAAAAATAAGTTTTGTTGCGAGTGACGCGTATCTGTGTCACAGACAGGAGTGGAGCATTGAGCATACAGTCATATCAGCAGTACTTCTGGTTTGTTCAAGAGTAACAGAGAAACACCCTGTCATGGAATATAGTCTTAAGGGCTAACATGTGGCAGTCCAAAATGTCATGCGGGTGAGGTGGCCAACATTGGTCTTCAAATAGACCTCATGCCAAAAAATAAACCACGTGTTGACCAAGGGTCAGTTCCTTTTTCCACTCATCTCCATTTGGGTTTACAATACATGCAAATGCACCACTGTATTCAAATTGCACTAACAGGAATTCAAAGATTATCATGAAGTCAAGTTGTGCTCCGCCGTTACAGAATATAGGCAATGGTTTGAAGGTTTGTCTTGACTCTCCATAAACTGACTGTAATTAGAGAAATGAGCTTAGTGTTATAGGAGACCAGAAAGGATTACAGATGATCAGAAATGTATTAGATCAGGTAAATCATGATTTGCATGTTTTTCCCAAAAGTAGGGCTTCTCCAGAGCAAACCAAAGACATGGTAATGAGCTGACTGAACGAACATGTTGCCTATAAAGCCCAACAGTAGCTGAGGTAGAGAGATGGAGGATTGAGGTCATGAGAACTATATTTCCGCATAACAGGGAGGATGACCGACCGTGTCCAATGCAGGAAATGAAACCCACCTGCCTGGTGTGTGTGTGTGTGTGTGTGTGTGTGTGTGTGTGTGTGTGTGTGTGTGTGTGTGTGCGCGTTACATCAACGCCTCATTGTGTGCTCACCACAGCAAGGCTGTCATCGTGCCAATAAAAACACAGTCCATCATCTGGACCTGAATAAAATCCCACCTGGTATATCACCCTCTGTATGTGTGGTATAGAGTGAGTGCATTGAAACCACAAAACAGTATATATTGTGTGTGCGTGCATGCGTGGGTCTGTGTGTGTTTGGCGAGAGGATCAGGCTCACCAAGCTGCAGCTCGGGGTTGGTCTCTGACAGACTCCAGTCCACGTTGCAGTCACAGTGGGTCTTCTCAAACAGGTTGTCCAAAACATCCCTCACTGTCTGTCTCTCATCCACCATCAGTGTCTTGGAGCTACCATCATGCATCACCACTTTCACCACCAGCTGCATAGAGATAAGAGACATTTACAGAGATGAACATTTAAATATTGGCGGCATTGGAAAGTATGTATTGTGTACTAAATCCTAGTAATACGTGTAATGACAGTAGGACACGGTCCAGGTTGCCGTTTCATGTTTTATTTATGTGTTACAGAACGAGTTGTGAGCTTTTTATGATCATGACTCACGACACCTGGTGTATCCTACTCATGACAGCTCACAACAAATGACTTCTCACTTGCATGATAAAGCTGTAGAGTACATGGATAATGTATGGATAAAACAGTTGATAGCTTCATATTCCTCTCCATATAGCTTTATAATTCTTTCATGAACGCTTATGCAGAACTCATTCCATGTGTCATTTCAGAGGCTTTAATGTATATGACAGCTTTATAGCCCAGAGTGTGTTTCCAGTATGATGCTGATGAGAAAACAGTACAGGTGTGGGGGGAATAATACAGATGCCTTGATTCCAGCTGACCGTTGTATAACAGTCCTCAAAGAGCTAGCCGCTACCGCTAGCATTGGCGCTAGCTGAGCAGTCATAGGGGAGCATTGAATGATCATTAGCCTCTATGGAGCTACGGCGGTTGTGGTCTTGCTATCGCCCCATAAATAAAGCCCAAAATAGACTGGAATTAAGCTCACACTTCCTGGATCATGTGGCCTTGAACTTCCTGTTGTCTGGCAACAGATCCCGACTTAGGAAGCAGAGAAGCTTCGCAGACCATCCAGAGGTCAGCCAAGTTGTGTCATAAAAATGTGTCTTTCAAAGACGATAGCGTCGGAGAGGATTTGTCGTTTTAGATCAGGTTTTTTCCCCATTTCCTAAGAAGAATAATGGATGGATGTGCACCATATGGTTAAGTAGCGTGTGTAATGGATCACTTCTAGAACTAGGTGTCTTCAAACGAGTGGATTCACAAAGGAAATGTGCTCATTCTGGAACCTTCGATTTAACCTTGAGAACACATAAAGAAAAAGGCCTCATTGGCGTTTGACCACAGAGAATAACACCGCAGACCACTGAGAAATGAAACGTCTTTCTGCTCAGGACAGGTGTTTCTATGAAACCGGACAGAGAAGGCAGAAAGTCTGTTTCCTGAACATTCATTAGTGTCATTTTATATTACCATTAGGCACATAGGGCTACATGACATAGGGCTACATGACATAGGGCTACATGACATAGGGCTACATGACATAGGGCTACATGACTGCAATGTTACCTAATCGAGTTACCTTACACACTGCTTCAGGCATAAAAAAATGAATCCATTTAACCTTTATTTTGACAGGGAGTCATGCTGAGACCAAGGTCTCTTTTACAGATGAGCCCTGTAATTACAAGCATATACACATCAATACAATATGAAAACAAAACAGAGATGCAAAACACAGTATGGAAAACAAAACACGTTCTTCATTTAAAAGGTCCTCAATCAGCTGTCTGAAATGCCCGAGATGCACCAGTTCATCCAATTTTCGAACGTTTTGGAGATTATTCCACAAGTAAGCTGATTTACCTAACTCTGTAGACACCGAAGGAATTTCCAGAGTAGCCATCCCTGAGACCGGTATGGTAATGCGTATGTCTAAAGTGGAAGTTTTTGTAAAATAGCTTTATAAACAAAAAGAGAGAAATGCATCAATCTACGAGACTTCAAATAGGGCCAACCTACTTTCTGATACAGAACGCAGTGATGTGCATTGAACCTATTGCCCGTAATAAAGTGCAATGCGCTGTGATAAACTACATACATCCAATGTTTTCAGTGTATTGGTAGCTGCATTCATATATAGATGGTGTCGTCATAGTCTGGGACCGGCAGGAATGTTGACTGAATGATCTGCTTTCTGTTATTTAGTGAGAGGCATGACCTATTTCTAAATGCAAAGCTAATTTTTATTCTCAGCTTCTTAACTAACTTATATATGCCATTTCGTCAGTCCAGATGCCCAGCAATAATTATTTAGGTCGGAGGGGTCACCAGCTTTGTGGAGAGGAAGCACATGGGCAACCTTCCAAACCCTGGAGTTAGCACCCGAGATAATCGTCAGGTTAAAAGTATGAGTCAATGATTCCGCAATCAGGGGAACATAAAGCTGCAACAAGAAAGGATCAAGCAGATCAGCCCCAGTGCATTTGAATTTAAAAAAGTATCAAGCAAGGCATCTAGTTGTTGAAATGAAAACAAAGATTGACTAGAAGTTGACAGATCTTTCATTGAGTAAACTAGAGCAGTTGAACTGTTTTCCAAAATGAAGAGAGATCACCAGCAGTCTAAGATAGACCTTAGTGTAGCTTGATTTCATCTTTCTTAATTGAAGAAGTGCATCTATTTTGCAATTGACTGAAAAGCTGCCAATCCGCTACTGAGGGACAGTGTTTGACGTGTTCCAATGTCATGTTATGATACTGTTATGACAGCTCATTACATCTATTATATAATGTTAATGATGGTTTATTTTCAAAAGCATTATTGCGGTGAATCTGAGTAAAATCGTAGATTTCACAAACCAAGCTATGTTCTCTCTTGCTAGCAGTAGTGCCTGAAAGGCCACATGTGTCAGTGATTTAGCAGACGGCTGCTTTGAAGATGTGGAAGTGTCCACAAATCACACCGAGAAGGAAACCATTTTGTCCTATGTAAGGCAGACATCAATTATCAGGATGAATGGAAACAGAAAAGAGAATGATCATTCAGCTTGACTGCTGTTCAAGGTTTTCTTTCCTTCTCCCCGAAATGCCTCTTTTGGTTGGGGGACAATGTATTGGATTTTGTATAGTGTTCCATCCTCTGTCTTGCTACTTACCTTTTTGACTTTGGCCTCTTTCAGCTTCTCCAATGCCAGTTTGATTTTGTCTGCTTTCATTTGTGCCTCTATTTCTTCCTGAAGGAAAATCAATGATTGGTTTTTAATTAAGTGACATAGAGCACAGTAGGTTTATAATTAAGCAATAAGGCCCGAGGGAGCGTGATATATGACTAATATACCAGGACTAGGGCTGTTCTTAGGCACAACGCATTACGGAGTGGTATATTGGCCTTTCATCACAAACCCCCGAGGTGTCTTATTGCTATTATAAACTGGTTACCAATGCAATTAGAGTAGTAAAAATAAGTGTTTTGTCATACCCGTGGTATACGGTCTGACATACCACGGCTGTCAGCCAATCAGCATTCAGGGCTCGAACCAACCAGTTTATAACACACAACAAATCCTTGCTACTGTATATAATGTACATTAGTCATATGTTACGTAACATAGGTTATGAAAAACGGATGATGCTTGATGGCTATTGAATGAGGTCAGATAATGATGGACCCAGAGCCATATACTGGATACATACATCTCCATACAGTATATGCCTCTGAATGGACCAATAGCAAAGCAGGAGCTGAGTGATGATGGACACTATTATGGGTACTGTTATGTGTGACTGGGATGGATACCTGGTGTTTTTCATCTCCATCGGATGCGGTCAGAAGGACTGTTAAATGAATAAACTCTCTCACACTAACCCCTCTATCGATCCTGTTACTCTTTCCTCTCCATTCATGTGTGTGTTTGGTCCATTCCAGACAGAATCCCTGCTTTCCCCTCTGAGGTATTGTAATAGATGCCCCAGTGGCCTGGGCCAGGAAACAATCTCACTATGACTTCACTGTGAGAAGGTGGTAAATACAATACCATCCCTTCCCTGACATCTAGTACATGGATAGCTTCATTATACAGGCCCTCCATCTTGCAAGTATCTGTTTCAAGCACCTAATGTAAACAATGAGTTTGTGTTGATCTAAATTCCAATTTCCAATTCCTTTGTTGTAGTCGCACTAGAAAAGAGTGTCTGCTACAGTGAAGTGAAAAAACAAATGTGGATATAATCAAATGAGTCTGTGTTGTCTCTGTCAGGATGAGATGTGGCTGACAGGCTTTAAAACCATGGTAGAGCGTAGCTTTACTTCCTCTGTGCTCAGCTAAAGGCCTTTAGTGCTGGCCTAGGTGTCAAACCTTAGCTGACTCACCATGGAGGGCGTAGCATGCTGTGGAAGCGTAGGTGGCGAGAGAATGGGTGTGGGGGAGTCAGCTAGTGGGGCGCTAAAGGTGTTGGGGCCCCTCTCAGTTGAGGTGGGGGTGGAGAGTGAGGGGACTGGCGAGAAGCTGAGCCCATGCGGAGCGGGAGGGAGGTCTGGGTGCGGCGCTTTAGCCTCTTTCTGCCCTCCTAGCTCCGCCGCCAGCTTCTCCTCTGTATCATTGAGGTCGGCCATCAAATCAGCCATTAGTGCGTCCAAGTCATTTTCCTCCAATTCATTCAGGGATTCGACTGTGTAGAAAAGAGGAAAAAGAAAATGAAGCTCAAGCTACAGTATAATAACAATGGACATTTTGACCTTGCTATGACACGAGCTCCAGACAAATACTGCTTGTTTTGCACTGAGCGAAAGCCGGAGGCCTACAGCTATAATTGGTGTGTAGGCTGGATCTTAATCTCTGTCTGAAATTAGAGCCTGAACAGTAGCCAGACATATTCCAAAGGTATGATTAGTAACTCTTTTTCTACCTCTCTGCGTCATTGGTTCAATCTTAATTTCTGGTAATTTTCTAGGTAATTGATGTCATTTCTTCCCCCAGAAATAATAGGCGTCATACTGTACTAAAGTTAGAAAAGTCCGACGTTGGCCTCTGGGATTTTTAAACTGATATCTGAGACATTTTAACACTATATTTTTAACACTGGCAGTGTTAGGTAGGGCCATAATTAGGCTTATGATTTACCGTTCATATCAGCGAAGCCCATGGAGAAGTTCATTTCTTTGCTTGAGCTAGAAGGTGACTCTGGGGGCAGCGTTTCAACCCCAAGACTCTGCAGGGAAAAACAAAGAACAAAGGAGTTTAACAATAAACCAAAGACAACAACTCCAGTCCCCATGTAGCCATCTGGATTTTTAAATCCATTGTGGAGTTCCAGGAAATCAAATAAAGTATGCTGAGTCTTGCATAGAAAACAGTTGAAGGACTAATGTCAAATTCATGAAATCAAATGAGAAATGATATTCAATATTAGGTATCTCAGGCAACATGGAGTTTTAATAGAAAACACAAAGTGAGTGGAAAAGTATCACGTGATCATACGTGTCTTCAAACAGTTATGCGAATGTCTACCCTCCTTATGAGTTTAACATTGTACCCCCTTTCTTAAAGGAGAGTGTGGTTGTTAAAAAAAACCTGTGGTTCTCTCGCTCTTTCGCGGGTGCTTGGCAGTCTGAAGTGTCTTGTTGATCGATCGCATGTTTTAGTGTTACTGTCATGTTTCTCATAAGCAGTGCTTTATTTACCGGTGGTTTCGGTCCAAATAGACGGGGAACAATCCGAAACATCCCTACCGTGTTGCCCATAGAATATCATTGTTATTGTGTTACTAGCAACTTTTCAACGGAATGAGGAGTAACATATGCATCATACAGGGAGATGGGGTCCATAATACTGACCATATTGTACTGTAGATCTGTGTGTGTGAATAATGTATACATGTTTTTCTTGCGGGTTTGCATAATAGTCAGCAACAGCTGGCGTTTGGGGGATCACCTTGAAGAAATAGAGACGAATGCTATTTCCCTGGTGAGGTGCAAGCATAACAGTCATGACTACTGTCCGTTTGAAACTTAAGGACATTTATTGTGTACGGTATATTAGATGGTGTGAGGTCCTTTTATCAACAGTTGTTGGGGATTTTATCTGGACATACCCATCCTGTGTGACTGCCGGCATCCGTTGTAAAGATGTTTAAACATGCAGCATGACAAACTTTACAATTCACAGGCATTTCTAACATTTCTAAGAATGTATAAACATTTGTAAGTATTTATAAAGGCTTATTCGTGGAGGTTGTTAATACAGTGTTTACAAAGGGTGAGTTACAAACGCCCAAGGCATTGCTGTTGTGTGTGGACTGAACTCACCTGGGTGAGGAGATCCATCTCCCCCAACAAGTCACTGAACATAGCGTCTATGTCGTCCATCTGTTGAAGACAAGTCAGGGGATGAGCAAGGAAAGACCTAGAACCCGTAACATTGGTAATAGGTAAAGTCGTAGATTGAGACTGATACATTACATCTCAGTACAAGAAAGCTATCTCCAACCGGAGAATGTTAAGAATGAGTTTGAGATTACATTTAAGATTGTCATGCGCAAACATACTGTGTCACCTTTGAAAAAGTGCACACTAACTTCAACACACACACATTGCATTTCTCCATTTCTGTGTTGAACCGCCAACTGTAGGAGATCAATGCACTATAGAATGTTTTCATTTGTAATATGTAGCCAAGAGCCAAACATTCTTGCTCAACCTCCCCAACATAGACTCCAGGAAGTAAAGCATGGTATGTATAACTCCAGGCATTCATTCCTTGTCAAGACATGCAGTGCCTTTCAAAACTCCTTTTTGGGGAACTGCATGAGTACAACAAATTATGAAAGATTATTCATTACTTGTTTCTTACGTTGTTTGGTTGATAATCCAATCATGTGGAATTTATAGAAAGTCAATCAATCAGATACTGGAATTCACTTCCTGGTTAGGCCAAACAAAAAAACAAACGTTCAAACAGACCTTCCCCTTGCTCAGAAATGCTACACCTACTGTATATCACTGATAGAGTATGTACAGTACGTTGATATCTTAGATTAGGGCCGTTGCTTTTATGCATTTGAAATGCAGACAGTGATATTTTCCCCTTTGATACTTTTTAAATGACCTCATAATTTGTCATTGCCTTGATTACATTCAAGACCACCTTTTAGTTCTCAAACTCAGGAAAATAATGTGGATGATATGGTAAATTAAGCTGAAATAGTATAATTTTGGTATGCCAGGTAAATCATTAAATTAACCGAGGGTAAAGGTTGAGCGAGCAAGTTATACCACACATTATTACTCAATCACGATACCATCACTTTGAATTAGTTGCTCATCAAATTACTCATCAAGAAGGAAAATCCAGACCCACTTTTAACAGACATGATCAGATCCTCAGTTGTCAT
The DNA here is from genome assembly GCF_901001165.1 of Salmo trutta. Taxonomy (NCBI): domain Eukaryota; kingdom Metazoa; phylum Chordata; class Actinopteri; order Salmoniformes; family Salmonidae; genus Salmo; species Salmo trutta. The sequence goes on from NC_042962.1 coordinate 23,183,552, forward strand.
ACTATGTCTCCCATGCTACTATCGTCGGCATGAGTGTGTAGGCTTAATTTATCATGGGGCCACCTCCATCAACTTTATTTACTTAAGTCAAAGTAAAAAATAGATTGGGAGCCATATCGAGAGCTACCGTAGTCACGACGTACATTATGCTGTCTCTTTTTCACACACAATATGGTAAGCCCCATTATCTGTAGTAGAACAAACGTTACGGTGTGCCGGACTGTGCAGTCAAAACACAAATCGTGTTTTTTCTATTGTAGAATATGGCTAATTTAGGAGTTATGTAGGATTGGTGAGTTGTATAGTATATGTAATTAAATATACACATGCGTAATTCACATACAATTCATGTCAAATGCAGAATTCATATCAAAACGAACCATTGAGAATAAAATGTTTTGTCAAGATATAATCTACGACCAACCAGACGGGCATTCGACGAACGTTAACTTCAAGGAAAAATGTGATTCACTGCTTCATGCAGACATCATTATATATAGTAACATTAGTGATATCAAGTTTCTCTAAAACTATTTTAACCCATAACAGATTGAGCACTTGTTTGTACAGATAACACCTGTGTGTGGGTATGTGTGTTGCTCCCCCACCCTTGCTAGAATGTCCGGTGTGTCCCAAAACAGAGGGAAGTGGTTACAGGGCAACTTCCTCTTGCTTCTCGTGATGTTGAAAGTATTTGTGAAGGTTGCAGGAGATGGTAACATGCAATGTCTTTTGCAAGCGCTGCAACTTTATACGCCTGATGTATTTGGTCCTCGCTAAATAACCCATGAGGTTAACATAATCATATCTTTTCAGTTTAACACTCAGAACACATTACTCTTATTTCACTCAAAATCTGGTTATGGGCGAACAGTTGAAAATCCTATATTCAGTATTAAACTCACGACAATACAGCCAAATGTAAACAAAGTTCCTTCTGCCCCTCAGATGTAGCCAGCCTAGTCTCATAGACGTAATATAGTAAACATAAATCCGGGACACTGAAATTAGTATGACATGTTACGTTTGGTATGGTTACGTAAGATTGATGTTGGCTAACACTTCCCCTATCCCTAACCTTAACTTTTTTAGCTAACCCTTCACCTAACCTTAACACTTTTAGCGATTCCCTTCCCCTAACCTTAACCCTTTAACCCAACTCCTCAACTTAACCCTAACTCCTAACCCCTAGCCTAGCTAATGTTAGCCAACTAGCTAACATTAGCCACTTAGCTAGAACTCATAACATATCATACATTTTGCAAATTCGTAACATATAGTACTTTTTGCAAAATCGTAACATATTGTATATTTTGACATTCGTAACACATAATACGGTTTGTCATTTATCATAGGAAATGGGTGATGGACATCCACTAATTATTACATACCATACATATATTACGAATTACAAACCGTATTATGTGTTACTAAATGGAGTCCCTCGGATTTACGTACAGAATAATACGAAATGCTCTGAGACCAGGTTGCAGCCCAGTAGCAGAGGTTTGTGTGGTTACAACTGTTTAAGAGAGCAGATGAAACAAGGAGAAAATTAGACAGAGCATCCTTTCTTACTAGGTTTCCCCCAGTATGCTCTGTAGTTGTTTTCCACTCTGCATTGGGTTTCTGTTTTGCTTTGTGTTATGACAACCTCAGAATATCATACAATAGCCATCTCTTGGTGATTTCTGGAAATGTCAGCAATCTACAAAACATACAAACACATTGTGTAGTTGATGTCAGTTGCCATTTGTTCTTGGACTTCACAGGAGGAAAGGATTAGTGTATCGGTAATTTAGATCCAGCCAGCTGTGTTTAAAAGCATCATTTTGAAGAGGAAACTAAAATGCACAGTGCCAAATCTCAACATTGCAGCTTTAAGGGTAAGGTAATTTTGGTGAACTATCACTTTAATTGGAACAAAATAACCTAAATGGAAATATATTGCATGTCAACTTCTCATTAGACAACATACAAAAAATGCTGCATACAAAGTAATGTATATAATTATAATTATTTAATTTAAAACTAAGTTTGCATTAAATTTCAATTCTCTATGAAGTGACTGACAAAATCACTAAGAGGTTGACATTGCAGCAAATGGTCAGAACAGGGAAAGGGAAAAGGGATACCTAGTCAGTTGCACAACTGAATGCATTCAACTGAAATGTCTTCTGCATTTAACCCAACCCCTCTAAATCATAGTGGTAGCTAACACCATTAGCTTGAATGAGAGGCCAGTGTCAGTAGCTAGAGAATGGGTGAAACGTGACCTAACACCTACAACTATCTTTACGGCATATCATATCTTATATATTATTTTGTTTCAGGCCCAGGAAGATCTAATGGGGCTCCTTCATAAATACAAATTCCACCTAGCCAGAGAGGACAGATTGAGAGAAGTCAGGTACAATACTCAATCCGTCGGCTCTGGTTAGTGGTAATGTTCCACCCTGAGCAAACATGGTAGAAGATTTTCAACAGAAAGCAGTTGGAAGCACTGACCTAGTTTATGTTCAATGCTCTATTATCTGATTGGTGCAATAACCTATTGCTAACAAGATAATCTGTGACCTCACCCCTCTACATAGAAGCCCAGAAGATGCGTGTCAAACCTCATAGCTTCATTTTGCTATTGACCTCCACCCATATCAAGACATGGGCTTGAACACAGGATGTAAACAAACAAAAAATGGTTAAAAACAAACAGTTGAGTTGTAAGCTGCAAAGTGATGTCAGCAAAACCACTAACATCTATCTTAGTTGTCAGTTAACAACCATCATCCTACTACATGAAATGTTATGCAAGACAGACACAGCATTTGTTACAATGACAGTTTGTGTAAATACCAAACTATTAGGACTTTCAACCATCGCATCAACTTGAACTGAGCTGCAATTGAAACTGTATGTATGAGGAAGCCATTTTTCTAGAAATGTTGTGTGATTTTATCAACATGGAGGTTTGTTGACTCAGATGAAGAGTACATGCGTTCTCAGGGGTGTCATCCATCTCATAAATCTGAGGGTGCCCAAAGTACGTGAAGATGGCTGGGGGTGGTTTGACAGTCCGGAAGTTGGAGAATTTTGCATTTTTCAAACACTTGAAACAGCTTTTTCCTGCAATTCTATGTAAAAAAAAAAAAGAAAAAAAGATGTCCTTCTTTATGCATATCTAAGCATGTCTCTTCAGCTGTCTGTATCCTCTTGACTAGTGGATATTTTTTTAAAGAAACAAAATATGCTTCTCTGCATCTCTGATACAATCTAGGTAAAATATTGAAAGGAATGTGTCCTATTTAGTACATTTCATTATTGCTTGCTTTTCTAAAGGTTGGGAGATTCAGAACCAATCTGGGCTAGCAAAAGCCAACTCCATATAATTGCTAGGTGGTTAGTAGTATTACAGATAAACTGTAATACTGTATTTTATTAAACAGGACAAATCTGAGGGGGCATGTGCCCCTGTGCCTATAGGCAGGACATCTCTGTCAGTTTACTTCTTCTGTTCAGCAATCATCAAAAAAAAGTAAGGTAAGAAACATCTTGTGTTTTAGGCCAAATATACAGAAGGTCTGCAGTGGGAATAGAAGTGATTCGTGTTTGGAATTGAGGTGACCAGCATTATGATGAATTTCACATCTAGTTAAATAAATAAAAAATCCTGTTTGCAATAAGCAACAACAAAATAGGCAAAGAAATTACCTTTATGTCCTGAATAGAAAGTGTTATGTTTGTGGCGAATCCAACACATCATTGAGCACTACTCTTCATATTTTCAAGCTGCATCATGTTCTGGGTATGCTTATCATCGAAAAGTTCTAGGGTTTTTTGGGGATAAAAGAAACGGAACAGATCGAAGCCAAAGCAAAATCCTAGAGGAAAACCCAGTTCAGTCTGCTTTCTGAACAGACATGGGAGACAAATGCACCTTCCAGCAGGACAATAATCTAAAACACAAGGTAAAATATACACTGGAGTTGCTTACCAAGATGACATTGAATGTTCCTGGGTGGCCTAGTTACAGTTTGACTTAAATCGGCTTGAAAATCTATGGCAAGATCTGAAAATGGCTGTCCAGCAGATGACAACCAATGATTGCAGACACTATTACAGACAGAGAAGTAAAATCACTTGTGAAATATCTCTCCCAATACTTTCCAATGAGAAAGGGAAGGAGTGACCAGGGGGAAAACCAATTTCAGAAGGTCAGGCGTATTTGAACTTTCATGTGTATGCTGAAGGAAGTAGGCAGAATTTTTCTTGACTGAATGTTGGAAGACTTTGACATAGATTGCATTTCTCTCAAATTTAAATCAGTCTGGTCTGTTTGACATCTTGAGCTGTTTTCATGCAAGTAACTGTCATATTATTATAGTAGTTAGGGATAGTTCACCCAAATTACAAAATGACAATGTCATAGTTCATAGACTTCTTAAAGATGCCCTATGCAGAAATCGCTCTGCCAATTCCTGGTTGCAAAAATTCTAATAGTTTGCCTAATTTCAGTTTATGTGACAAAACAAGCAAGTATAGTGTAGAGAATCATTGTACAATCTAAACCGTTGTTAAATATATTTTCCATAACCAAAAATATTGTATTTTCAGTTGTTTGAAGCTGGTGTAAAAAAACTGAAAGTGAAAGACGCAAAAAGGAAACTTAAGAACGTGAAGCATAGAAATAGCACACATAGAACATATCTTTATTTTACCCCAATTTCATGGTATCCAATTGGTAGTTACAGTCTTGTCTCATCATTGCAACTCCCATACAGACTTGGGAGAGGCATGGGTCCTCTGACACACAACCCAACCAAGCTGCACTGCTTCTTGACACAATGCCCACTTAACCTGGAAGCCAGCCGCATCAATGTGTCGGAGGAAACACCATACACCTAGCGACCATGTCAGCATGCGCTGCGCCCAGCCCACCACAGGAGGAGTCACTAATGCGCGATGGGAGAAGGACATCCCTGCCGGCCAAACACTCCCCTAACCCAGACTATGCTGAACCAATTGTGTGCCACCACATGGGTCTGTCCAGTCACGGCCAGCTGTGACAGAGCCTGGGCTCAAACCCAGAATCTCTAGTGGCACAGCTAGCACTGCGATGCCTTAGACCACTGCGCCACTCGGGAGGCCCCCACATAGAACATATCTACCGTTTCTTAGACTTGCTTTCAATGATAATGACAGATCCATAACACACATTTCCATGTGAATTTGGTCAGGTCTACCAAAAAGTTACATATTGCAGCTTTAAGGGTAAGGTAATTTTGGTGAACTATCACTTTAATTGGAACAAAATAACCTAAATGGAAATATATTGCATGTCAACTTCTCATTAGACAACATACAAAAAATGCTGCATACAAAGTAATGTATATAATTATAATTATTTAATTTAAAACTAAGTTTGCATTAAATTTCAATTCGAAATGCATTAACTCAGTAACTGGAATTTGCACAATTATAATACAATTCAAGGATGGAATTCCATTCCAAGGATGTTTTTCTTTTCTAATTCAAATTCAATTCTAACACAGACGGTCTAAATTCCAATTAAATTCCAATTAAATTCCAAGGATGGATTTCTTCTTCAATTCCAATTCAATTAATATTCAGACTGTCTAAATTCCAATTCAATTCCAAAGGTGGTTCATGATCAATTCCATTTCAGACAGTCTACATTCCAATTCAAATCCAACTCCATTTCAGGGATAATTTTCTTTTACAATTCCTATTCAATTCTAATTCTGTTTTTTGAAGATCGCTGCAATTCCAATTCAACTCTCCAATTCTCCACCTCCTGCTTGAATTCCAGAATGAAATTTGGAATTTGAAATTAATATGGAATTGACCCCAACCCTGATATCTACATTGTAAAGACTATGTAGACGACTAAAATATGGACCCACATATTCCATCTTGAAAAACTGGCACTTCAAAATAGTGTAATAATATGACAGTTACTTGCATGAAAATAACTCAAGATGTCAAACAGACCAGACTGATTTAAATTTGAGAGAAATGCAATCTATGTCAGTCTTCCAACATTCAGTCAAGAAAAATTCTGCCTACTTCCTTCAGCATGCACATGAAAGTTCAAATACGCCTGACCTTCTGAAATTGGTTTTCCCCCTGGTCACTCCTTCCCTTTCTCATTGGAAAGTATTGGGAGAGATATTTCACAAGTGATTTTACTTCTCTCTCTGTAATAGTGTCTGCAATCATTGGTTGTCATCTCAGCAGGAATTTCAGCTGCCAGGGGCCAACTTTCTGAACACCAATAGGGAGAAATAACTACTATACTGGCCTTCCTGGTGGAATTAGAGGCTAACCAAGTCCTTCTAGCCTGGCTCCTGAGTCATTCATCAGCCTATATTTAGTTAATAGTCAACCCTAGTTGGAAAGATAAAACACACAAGAACTGGCACGAGCCAGAATGGCTCGTAGGAGCAGATCTCCTGTTTCTGTAGCATGAGGCAGTACACCCCCTGGACAAGACGCTAGTCTATCGCAGGGCCTTAACCCCAATCTCTCTCCTTAATGCTGAGTGCCATGCAGAGATGCATCAGGTCCCATTTTATGACTCTGGTATGACTCGGCTGGAGATTGAACTCCCATCCTTCCAATCTCAGAGCAGACACTCTAACCACACTCTACCGTGGAAACGGTGTAATGGTGTGGGGAATGTTTTCCTGGCACACGTTAGGTCCCTTGATACAAATTGAGCAACGTTTGAACGCCACACCTTGTAGAATCCATGCCTCGAAGAATTCAGGCTGTTCTGTAGGAAAAGGGGGGTCTGACCCAATATTAGGTGGGTGTACCTAATAAACTGGCCAATCACTGCAATTCTGACCTCTTTTAATCTGATATTAATACTATGTATCACTCAGGAAAACTTGACAACACAGACATACTCGTGTACATAATCTGACATGTCTATGGAAAGTACATTATTTTCACATTGATGGTATCTGACATTTAGATAAAGACAGAAAAATTATTTGCTTAAGCCTGATGTAGAGAAAATAACGAACATGATTGACATTGACAAATGAGGAGATGATCCTATTGTTAGTAGAGGTACTCTTTCAGTACTTACTGTGTACGCAAGCAGCATTGGAAGACAATGGTTAGTTATATAGTTTCTTCAGTGGATCAAGTGGATCCCAACAATAACAGAAATGGAACTCACCTTTGATACCTGTGTAATCCTTTTTCACGTATCGATAGAATAATAACAGGTTATTGGACGCCAATTATGTCTAGTTTTCTCTCTAATAACACTGAACAAACACCACAACTCATGAAGGGTTGGGTGTGTGCAGTTGGACTGTATCTGACTCAACAACTGTTACTTGAGTTTCCTGGTCTATGCGGAAGTTCAGGTCTAGACCTGTCAGTGCATTCCATCCAGAGCAGAGCTGAACACTTTTACAACACTGAGTTCTGGGCAGTGCCAAAGTTCACATATCCACTTGCTTAACTGTAAAGTAATGGTTAGTATGTACATTACTGATAGGCGTGATTTAGCATTAAAAGTTAGTGAATAGTCTCTTTTATTTTTCGTGTAGTGCAGATCTAAATTTGAAAACAACGCGTGTCAATGAGAAACTTGGGGTTCATTAATGTTGATACTGGGAAAGGAGTGTCTGGAGAGGGAAATAGAAAGAGAGAAGGTAGAAGCATTGCAGCGATTGTTGAGGTGTTTAGGTTCAGAAAAAAATGTATCCTTTGAAAGTGATTAACAGATGAGTGGGTGTATGCTATGACACGTCAACCTTAGGGTTTATAATGGGGAGTTGCCTTTGGCTCAATTTGACCAGAATTCTATATTACATGGTGCCAACGGAGCCAAATGATGTAGAAAACATTTAAAGTAACTGTCCAGTGCTTCCAGATTTCTTTTAAATATGACCTATAATTAATTACAATATGAGTAAAATATTTACCTTCCACAAAAATCGTATTTAAATATGCTGAAAAAGCAGATTTTCTTTGTCGCAATGGTGTGGGCATACCCCAAAAAATATTAATGCGAGTAGACCGCTGATTAGCCAGTTTAGCCAATGAGGCAGGATGACATTGTTCTCTATGAGGAAATAGCAAGCATTTTTTAAACCTCTTAAGGATCTGTCCCTTTTTTTTTTTAAATTTGCCAAAAATGACATACCCAAATCTAACTGCCTGTAGCTCAGGCCCAGAAGGAAGGATATGCATATTTGAGGTACCATTTGAAAGAAAAGACTTTGAAGTTTGTGGAAATGTGAAAGGAATGTAAGAGAATAAAACACAATAGATCTGGTAAAAGATAACACAAAGAAAAAAACAACTGTTCTTTTATATTTTTTTGTACCATCATCTTTGAAATGCAAGAGAAAGGCCATAATGTATGATTCCAGCCCAGGTGCAATTTAGATTTTGGCCACTAGATGGCAGCAGTGTAGGTGCAAAGTTTTAGATTGATCCAATAAACCATTGTATTTCTGTTCAAAATTTTGTATCAAGACTGCCCAAATGTGCCTAATTTGTTTATAAAAAACTTTTCATGTTCAAAATTGTGCACTCTCCTAAAACAATAGCATGGTATTCTTTCACTGTAATAGCTACTGTAAATTGGGCAGTTCAGTTAGATTAACAAGAATTTAAACTTTTGACAATTTCAGGTAGGTCTATGTCCTGGGAAAGTTTCTTGTTACTTACAACCTCATGCTAATCGCATTAGTCTACGTTAGCTCAACCGTCCCATGGAAGGGACACCGATCCCAAAACCGTTTGAGATATTAGTTCGAGTTTTTTAAAGTGTTTTGTTTTTATCCAATTGATGCTTTAGCCACAAATACAAGGATAAGATGAGTCAACATTATTTGGCCACGAGTTAACAGACTATTCACTTTTAAAAGTGAGATTGTCATTGGACAGGTTTATTCTGAAAATGTTAATAAAAATAAAAATGCGAAAGAAAAAGATGTTACTGAAAGGGAGCACAACTCATAACTCTGAAAGATGACTAAACATACTAATATACCAATAACTATTTTGTTTTCTAAAGCTGTTTGAATATTGGTGTATATATATACAGTGTATTGTGGTGTGAGTTCAGATTTGTGCTGGGTAAAGTCTTATCTAGTAAAGCAGACACACAGACATTTATATTTATCCAAATATATAATTGATCAAGGTTATCTTAAGATTCGAAAAATCTTTGTCAAATCAGCCTGGCCAAGAAGACAGAACACATTAGTTACAAAATAAAATCTTGACTCATCATGACTTATGTGCCCGATATTATACAACCAGTTATCATAAAAGAGCAAGACTTCCTTTGAGTAACTGTCACGTCCTGACCAGTAAAGAGGTTATTTGTTATTGTAGTTTGGTCAGGACGTGGCAGAGGGTGTTTGTTTTATGTGTTTAATTTTTTGGGGGGTATGTTCTATGTTAGTCTATTTCTATGTCTGTGTCTAGTTATTCTATTTCTATGCTTAGTTTATTGGGTTGACCTTCAATTGGAGGCAGCTGTTCCTCGTTACCTCTAATTGAAGGTCCTATTTATAGGGGTGTTTTTCATGGGTTTTTGTGGGTAGTTGTTCCATGTTTAGGGTTTAGCCTGACAGGACTGTCTGCGTCGTCATTGTTTGTTATTTTGTTTTGTGTTCACGGTCCTTCAGTAAAAGAAGATGAGTTCACACATTCCCGCTGCGCCTTGGTCCCATCTTTACGACGAATGTGACAGAACTACCCACCACCAACGGACCAAGCAGCAGGCCCAGGAGGAGCAAGGATCCTGGGCCAGGGAAAGAAGGGAGTGGAGGACATCATGGACATGGGAGGAGGTAATGGCAGGGGACAAGACCCTGCCATGGAAACAGGTGGAGACAGCGAGGGAGGAACGGCGACAGTATGAAGAGCGTGCCCAACGACGTAAGCACGAGAGGCACCCCCAATAATTTTTTTGGGGGGGGCACACGGGTAGTTTGTCTGGGCCAAGGGTGAGCCCTAAGTCAACTCCCTGTGCTTATTATGGGGAGCAGCGGATCAGAAGAGCGCCAGTCTATGCGGAAGTGTGCACGATCTCGCCCATGCGCACGCACAGTCCGGTGCGAGCGATTCCAGCCCCTCGCAAGTGCCGTGCTAGAGTGGGCATCCAGCCAGGTAGGAGTATGCCTGCGCAGTACATCTGGCCACCAGTACGTCTCCTAGGCCCAGGCTACCCTATGCCTGCTCTACGCACGGCAGCCATCAGGCCTCTGCACAGCCCAGTTCGCCCTGTGCCAGCACTCCGCCCGTGCAGGGCTACTGTTACCACCCAGCCAGGACGGGTTGTGCAGGCTGTGCGCTCCAGATCTCCAGTGCTTGTTCATGGCCCGGTGTATCCAGTTCCTGCTCTTCGCACTAGCTCTGAGGTGTGTGTCTCTAGTCTGGCACCTCCAAAGCCAGCACCACGCACCAGGCCTCCAGTGCGTCAGGCCAGTCCAGTACGGCCTGTTCCTGCTCCTCGCACTAGCCTTGAGGTGCGTGTCTCCAGGCTGGTACCTCCAGTACCATCCCCACGAACTAGGCCTCCAGTGCGTCAGCCCAGTCTAGTTCGTCGTGCTCCTGCTCCTCGCACTGGCCTTGAGGTGCGTGTTACCAGTCTGGCGCCTCCTAAGCCAGCCCCACGCACTAGGCCTGTAGTGCGCCTGTCCAGTCCAGAGCTTCCGGCGACAGTTCCCCGTCTAGAGCTTCCGGCGACAGTTCCCCGTCTAGAGCTTCCGGCGACAGTTCCCCGTCTAGAGCTTCCGGCGACAGTTCCCCGTCGAGAGCTTCCGGCGACAGTTCCCCGTCGAGAGCTTCCGGCGACAGTTCCCCGCCCATTGCTTCCGGCGACGTCCTACAGTCCGGAGCCTGCAAAGACGGTCCACAGTCCGGAACCGCCAGAGACGGCCCACAGTCCGGAACCGCCAGAGACGGCCCACAGTCCGGAGCCTGCAGAGACAGAGTCGCCCTCCAGTCCGGAACAAGGCGCAGCCAGAGTCGCCCTCCAGTCCGGAACAAGGCGCAGCCAGAGTCGCCCTCTAGTCCGGAGCTCCCAGAGTCGCCCTCCAGTCCGGAGTTCCCAGAGTCGCCCTCCAGTCCGGAGCTCCCAGAGTCGCCCTCCAGTCCGGAGCTCCCAGAGTCGCCCTCCAGTCCGGAGCTCCCAGAGTCGCCCTCCAGTCCGGAGCTCCCCAGCGACGCGCATCAGCCCGAGGTCTCCAGCGACGCGCATCAGCCCGAGGTCTCCAGCGACGCGCATCAGCCCGAGGTCTCCAGCGACGCACATCAGCCCTGAGCCTTCAGCGGGGGTGGACAGTTTAGCTTGGGGACTAAGGCCAGAGCCTGAGCCACCTCCATAGTAGGAGGATTGGGGAGGGGGGTGTAGCACAAGAACCGTCGGTGACGGTGGCCACCCTCCCTTCCCTTTCTATAGTTTGGGATTATTTTTGTTTTGGGGTTTATTTTTGTGTTTTTTGTTTTAGGTGCATCCGGGGTCTGCACCTTTGGGGGGGGGGGGGTACTGTTACGTCCTGACCAGTAAAGAGGTTATTTGTTATTGTAGTTTGGTCAGGACGTGGCAGGGGGTGTTTGTTTTATGTGTTTCGTTTTTTTGGGGGGTATGTTCTATGTTAGTCTATTTCTATGCTTAGTTTATTGGGTTGACCTTCAATTGTAGGCAGCTGTTCCTCGTTGCCTCTAATTGAAAGTCCTATTTATAGCGGTGTTTTTTCATGGGTTTTTGTGGGTAGTTGTTCCATGTTTAGCGTTTAGCCTGACAGGACTGTCTTCGTCATTGTTTGTTATTTTGTTTTGTGTTCACGTTCCTTCAATAAAAGAAGATGAGTTCACACATTCCAGCTGCGCCTTGGTCCCATCTTTACGACGAACGTGACAGTAACTGTCGTTAAAACCAAGATGATTAGGATTATTTCTGGCCAGTCGCATTAAAATGCTATAAAATGATGAAAAACCTCATAGGGAATCTTAGTCCATTTTCAACGTGAACTGGATTTAGGTTATTTCCCTTAATGAGCCTAACTAAAAGGGAACTGACCCCCATCCCCACCTTGGCAACCAACAGTGGAAAGAACTTCACTAAAAGTGGATAAATAGCAGCAAGCTTCCCATATTTTCTGTCCATTATTCAGCCATTATTAGCACTGGAGCTGTAATGTTTGAACCTATTTTCTCTTGGGGGCCTGCCTTTGGTTCCAAAGGGAAACACAGACCACCCTCTCTCTCTGTGGCGAGAGGCTGTCAACATGTTGTGTGGTTGAACTCCATGGGGGGAAACAAAATAGCTCTGAATGAGTCTAGAGCCTTTCATCAGATGTGATGTATTAAATAAACACTTGAGGAAAGCATGTGCTCCACCCACTCTTATTTCCTATCCCAGGGGTTGAAAAAACAGATGGTAGCCATAGGCTTCCTTTGCTGCCCCTATTAACTCTATATGATCGCGTAAAGGCTAACACAGTCATATTTTAGAGAGCTCTATCAGGGCCAGCTCTAGTCTTTTGGGGGCCCAAAGCAAGATTTCCTGCAATTCTACCCATTTTGCTGACATGGCTAATTGATTGACAGTGTGACTGATATAACAACAGAAAAATTGCTGATGCACAGCCACACTACCGACTTTCAGTAAATTGACTAAAGTTCCTAAAGAAAGATTTTTTTTTTTTGGTGGTCGGGTCCCCCCTCGCGGCCTGGGGCCCTAATCGACCTCTTCTGTTACTTATTCCTGAGCCCTATCCAAATAAATTCACTGAATGAAAGATCACCATTGTTGAGTTAAGTAGCTATGTTTATTGTCCCTTTCCTTTCCTGTCCGTTCACCTTTCATTGACTGGATGGAGGTGGTCAGCGGAGAGGGTAAATATAAATTGTGTTGTCACCCTCGCCGGTATATGGTTTATGTCAGCTATCCATCAGATTTCAGCTCTATCTATAAACCCTATGATGAGGGAGCTATGTTCCTGCTATAGCATCCCCATACCATGTGTTTTAAAGCTGGAATCCATAGCTGTGAAACTGCCACTTCCATTTACAATATCACAACAACAAAAATACTTTATAACCCCATTTTTTTCTTCATTGCACACAGGGGTGTCATGCACCCCAGAAATCTGAGGGGGCACAAAGTATGTGAGGATGGCTGGGGGGTGGTCCAGAAGTTGGAGAATGTAGAATTTTTCAAACACCTGAAACTGATATTTCCTGCAATCTACAGCCATAATCATTATTCTTAATTTCATGTAAAAAAAAAATATGTATGTTTTTCTGTATATCTAAGCATGCCTCTTAGGTATATATGTTTTTTACATAATGTTGAATGCTCATTTCCTTGAAACAAAAACAAGAATAAATGCCCCTGGGGCGGCCGTTGTTGTTTCACCTATTGCTTTAAGGCTCATTGGATTTATTTAAAAGCACTTGACGATAGCAGGCTTTCCGCACCATTCACTCTGTTAATCTATAGCTGACTAATAGGAAGAAGTTTGAGATAATGCTTCTGAGATATAGGAACATGAAACAACAACTTAACTTCGGACCATTGTCTGTGCAGCTTCAACAGCAAACTTAAACACACATTTAATGGAGGCAGCATTTGATACAGTGAAAAGGCAGTTTGAATACAAAAATGGACTTTGACAAAGCCCTCTTTGACAAAGAGCAGTCTTGCCTTCAGTACAGGAAAGCGGTTGTGAAAGTCCCTACCAGGTTTCAAATAACTGCAAAAGGCCAGATGGTAAGGTGTGAGGGTTGTGGCGTACATGAAAGGTAAGGTAAGAGGGCATACATTAAAACCATTATTATTATATCTCCAACGTGTTATTTCTCTTAAGCTATGTGCTAGTCCACACCTCACATTGGCTTTCCAAGTAATGCCCTTCCAAACCTAAGTGCTGTGTGATAATCGTAAAAGCAGTTTGAAAACCCTAAAACGTTCATTGAAATACAATAAAGTGTCTGTAAAAATGTAATTCAACACAAAGACCCAGGTCTATGTTTTATCAAGTTATGCATACACAAATATATTTTCCAGGTGTGCAGTAGCGCCCTCTAGTGCGAGGTAACATTAGCTTTCCTTCGGTCTCATATTAATTGCTACTGAACGTGGTGGGTGGTGTGAGGGTAAGCAATGCCACCAACCTTGAACCTTTCTTAAAACTGATAAGTCTGAACACTTAAAATGTTTACAGGAGTACATTTATTGGGGAGCAGAAGGAAGAGAAGTTTAAAAGTGTCAGGGCAGAAACGTTGAGTTAAAGGGTTTTGATCACCTTGCTCTATTGACTGACTATTTAATCCTTTCATCGTGCTGTGGCAAAATAACTCAACTCAGAAAGAAAAGAAACGTCCTCTCACTGTCAACTGCATTTATTTTCAGCAAACTTAACATGTGTAAATATTTGTATGACCATAACAAGATTCAACAACTGAGACATAAACTGAACAAGTTCCACAGACATGTGACTAACAGAAACGGAATAATGTGTCCCTGAATAAAGGGGGGGTCAAAATCAAAAGTAACAGTCAGTATCTGGTGTGGCCACCAGCTGCATTAAGTACTGCAGTGCATCTCCTCCTCATGGACTGCACCAGATTTGCCAGTTCTTGCTGTGAGGTGTTACCCCACTCTTCCACCAAGGCACCTGCAAGTTCCCGGACATTTCTGGGGGGAATGGCCCTAGCCCTCACACCCGATCCAACAGGTCCCAGACGTGCTCAACTGGATTGAGATCCGGGCTCTTCGCTGGTCATGGCAGAACACTGACATTCCTGTCTTTCTGGAAACCACGCACAGGACAAGCAGTATGGCTGGTGGCATTGTCATGCTGGAGGGTCATGTCAGGATGAGCCTGCAAGAAGGGAGGAGGATGTCTTCCCTGTAACGCACAGCATTGAGATTGCCTGCAATGACAACAAGCTCAGTCCGATGATGCTGTGACACACCGCCCCAGACCGTGACGGACCCTCCACCTCCAAATTGATCCCGCTCCAGAGTACAGGCCTCGGTGTAACGCTCATTCCTTCGACGATAAACGCAAATCCAACCATCACCCCTGGTGAGACATAACCGCAACTCGTCAGTGAAGAGCACATTATGCCAGTCCTGTCTGGTCCAGCGACGGTGGGTTTGTGCCCATAGGCAACGTTGTTGCTGGTGATGTCTGGTGAGGACCTGCCTTACAACAGGCCTACAAGCCCTCAGTCCAGCCTCTCTCAGCCTATTGCGGACAGTCTGAGCACTGATGGAGGGATTGTGTGTTTCCGGTGTTACTCGGGCAGTTGTTGCCAGCGTGTACCTGTCCCACAGGTGTGATGTTCGGATGTAAAGATCCTGTGCAGGTGTTGTTACACGTGGTCTGCCACTGCGAGGACGATCAACTGTCCGTCCTGTCTCCCTGTAGCGCTGTCTTAGGCGTCTCACAGTACGGACATTGCAATTTATTGCCCTGGCCACATCTACAGTCCTCATGCCTCCTTGCAGCATGCCTAAGGCATGTTCACACAGATGAGCAGGGACCCTGGGCATCTTTCTTTTGGTGTTTTTCAGAGTCAGTAGAAAGGCCTCTTTAGAGTCCTAAGTTTTCATAACTGTGACCTTAATTGCCTACCGTCTGTAAGCTGTTAGTGTCGACCGTTCCACAGGTGCATGTTCATTAATTGTTTATGTTTTATTGAACAAGCATGGGAAACAGTGTTTAAACCCTTTGCAATGAAGATCTGTGAAGTTATTTGGATTTTTACTAATTATCTTTTGAAAGACAGGGTCCTGAAAAAGGGACGTTTCTTTTTTTGCTGAGTTTGTGGAAAATAGCAATGCTAGCAAGATTTTAATGGCTCACTGAGCTTGACTGCTTCTGTGTCACTAGCAATCAAAAGAGCAAACAACACTCAAATAATAGACATTTACAGCTGTGTGTACTGTATGTCTTTATTTTGGTGCTCCCGAGTGGCGCAGTGGTCTAAGGCACTGCATCTCAGTGCAAGAGGCATCACTACAGTCCCTGGTTCAAATCCAGGCTGTATCACACCCAGACGTGATTCGGAGTCCCATAGGGCGGCGCACAATTGGCCCAGCGTTGTTCTTAACTGACTTGCCTAGTTAAATAAAGGTTATGTATAAAAAAAATTGATAGGCAGTACTACAAAATGTCTCAAATATTCACTCAAATCAGATATTAATGACTACATGATATGCAAGCCAGTCCCAAGAGTTGTAGTCTAGTCTAATTAACTAACAAGATTGGGAGAAAGTCCAATATTATCGTTTCACATTCCTGACTTTCACCAAAGGTCTCCTCAACAAAAGATAGACATTTCCTGACTACCCTAGTCACCACCCTAGACATGGTGAGTTTGACGTGACAGACATTGGAAGGACAACAGCTGTCTCAACAATAAAGATGTCCAGAGCAAAAACCTACTGACACCTCGGACAACACTGTTGACGACAAGGTCATCCGAGAGTCAATTCAGGACAAATGAGACATGCCAGTCAATAAAGGGTAAGCTGTTCTATAAATACTTTCAGCTTTTATGGAACTGTGAAATAAGATTTAGTAGCCTTGGCTATAAATTGATGTTGGTAAAAGGCCCAGACATTTCATTTCCTCCTCGTTATGTATTTGCATAATAGCTAGTACATTATTTTTAACAAAATCAATGTTGACAATAATATTTTATTGGCAAGTTGGCATTGGAAATATACGTTACACCACAAAGGACACGCCATAAAAAGTGACATCAAAAGATGCTATTCACACTCAAAAATGATGGTTCCTCAAAGGTTCTTTGGGAAAGGTGATGGTTCAATGTGGAACCATACTGACCCAAAAAACTCTTTGAGCCCTTCAATGGTTCTTTGCAGTTAAAAAATGAGTTCTTTCCTCTTTTAGTGATCATTTAAATGTAGGGGCGGAGGCTCAATCGAATATTTTGGGGCGTGTTTTTTTCACAGCTTTTTTTGTGCAACTGTGAGTGAGAGTGTCATTCCATTTTATCTACTCTCTTGAGGATGATTAATTAAGTCAGTAGTTCTCTAGTCTTTCCTCATGGATCACCCAGTCGTTCCAAAGCTAGCACAGATGATTCAACTTTAATAAACACAATAATAAAATCAATGAAATTTGAACAATATAATATGACTATTAAACCAGAAAAAACACCCTGTATGGTTCTACAAAGAACCTTTGAGATTGAGAAAGGTTCTTTAAAGAACCATTCTCAAAGGTTCTATCAAGAACCATACAAAAGGGTTCTATATAGCCCCAAAAATGGATGTAACCATAGCGGAACCCTTTTTTTTTGGTGCTATATAAAATATTTTTTAATGGTTCTTTATAAAACCTTACAAGTTCCATTTAGAACCTCTACTTCTAAGAACATGAAATGGTTCGGCCACACCGGCGGAACCTTTCCAGTTGAAAAGGTTCCTTGAGGAACCCTTCTGGACAGGATCTTCGAAGAACCCCTGTGTAAAGGTTAAAACCAGAACCTTTTTGTGATGGGAGGGGTTCAATTGTGAAACTTTTAAATAATATATTGTAGAGGTGGCAGCCTATCAGATTGGAGGCGTGGCTTTCAGATGGTTATTTCTGGTCAGCCGTTAGCGTAAATGTCATTCCTGTTCACCATCTTAAGTTTGTATACTGCAAATTAAAAAGTTCCTTCAATATTTATGCATGTCACATAGTCTAATATAGTACTAATATTGCTGATTGCATACAGTAATAAAGTAGTAACTATTCTGACTTTGGGATTTACATAGGCGTATGAGTTCCTCAAGAGCCTTTGTGTTCAATCTTAGCGTATGATAACAACACTAGTGAGTCGCAGTTCATGAACAATTCGTTATTTTGGAATGACTCTTTTTACTGACTCGAGAGTCATAATTTGTTTTTCTGAATGGCTCGTTCACTTTGTTTATCTCCACCAACTGTCTGTCATATGTACGCAGGAAAATAGATCATGAGCATAGGGAAAAAACGCATGTTGCAAGAATGACTGCAATTAATTAATTATTGAATGTTATGATGGACACAGCTTTGTAGAACCAAGACATACACAGCTTCTGCTCAACAAACTCAAACTTGAGAACGAATCATTTAGGGGGCTGCAGTTCACGAACGACTGTGCTTATCACCTTTCCCAGCTACCCAGACTCCCTGCTCCAGCCAAACGCTATGCCACGCCCACGGATGTTAGTTTCTTCTCCGCAATGAGAAGTATGTAGCAAACGATAGAGCAGGTGAACAATTTAGTGTGAGTCGTCAGGCTACTTATCACCTTCACGGCAGTGAAGCAATGTATTCCACCAAGAGTCATTCACAATCTAGTCCGGTTGCAGCCACAACTAGACCTTGTGATGGAAATGGCGCAAAAAGAGATGGCTGCCGTTTTACGATCCTGTAACCAATTGTGCTATTGTGTATGTTTTTTCACGTTATTTGTAAGTTATTTTGTACATAATATTTCTGCCACCATGTCTTATGACTGAAAAGAGCTTCTAGATATCAGGACAGCGATCACTCGCCCAATACTGGAGGAATACCTTTTCTTCAGCGAGTTGGACGGGAAGGATTTACTTCAGACGCCCTCATCCCCGTCATTCGCAGGAGAAAGAGACAGAGGTATCGTGGATGAAGATCCGGATGCCTTGTAAGGATCCGTCACAAGTGGGTAATCTACCTTTACCATCAGTCCTATTAGCCAACGTACAATCAATAATGAAATAGATGAACTACGTATATCCTACTAACGGGACATTAAAAACTGTAATCTTATGTTTCACCAAGTCGTGGCTGAATGACGACATGAATAACACACAGTTGGTGGTTTTAAGCTTTTTTGGCAGGATAGAACAGCAGACTCTGGTAAGACAAGGGTTGGCAGTCTGTATATTTGTAAACAACAGCTGGTACACAAAATCGAAGGACGTCTCGAGGTTTTGCTCACCTGAGGTAGAGTATTTCATGATAAGCTGCAGACCACACTATTTACCAAGAGAGTTTTCATCTGTATTTTTTGTAGCTGTCTACATACCACCACAAACCGATACTGACACTAAGACCGCACTCAATGAGCTGTATACGGCCAATAAGCAAACAGGAAAACGTTCATCCAGAGAAGGCGATCCTAGTGGCCAGGGACTTTAATGCATGTTAAAAATGTGCAACCAGAGGGAAAAAACTCTAGACACACACAGAGATGCGTACAAAGCTCTCCCTTGCCCTCCATTTGGCAAATCTGACCATAATTCTATGCTCCTGATTCATGCTTACAAACAAAAACTAAAGCAGGAAGCACCAGTGACTCGGTCAATAAGAAAGTGGTTAGATGAAGCAGATGCTAAGCTACAGGACTGTTTTCCTAGCACAGACTGGAATATATACCACATTAGTCACTGGCTTCATCAATAAGTGCATTGATGACGTCATCCCCTCAGTGACTGTACGTACATTCCCCAACCAGAAGCCATGGATTACAGGCAACATCCGCAATGAGCTAAAGGGCAGAGCTGCCACTTTCTAGGAGCAGGACTCTAACCCGGAAGCTTATAAGAAATCCCGCTAAGCCCTCCGACGAACCAGCAAACAGGCAAAGCATCAATACAGGACTAAGATTGAATCATACATAACCGGCTCCGACGCTCGTTGGATGTGGCAGGGCTTGCAAACTATTACAGACTACAAAGGGAAGCACAGCCATGATCTGCCCAGTGACACGAGCCTACCAGCCAAGCTAAATTACTTCTGTGCTCGCTTTCGAGGCAGGTAACACTGAAGCATGCATGAGAGCATTAGCTGTTCCGGACAATTGAATGATCACGCTCTCTGTCGCCAATGTGAGTAAGACCTTTAAACAGGTCAACATTCACAAGGCCACAGGGCCAGACGGATTTCCAGGACGTGTACTCCGAGCATGCGCTGACCAACTGGCAAGTGTTTTCACTGACATTTTCAACCTGTCCCTGACTGAGTCTGTAATACCAACACGTTTCAAACAGACCACCATAGTTCCTGTGCCCAAGAACACTAAGATAACCTGCCTAAATGACTGCCAACCCGTAGCACTCACATCCGTAGCCATGAAGAGCTTTGAAAGGCTGGTCATGGCTCACATCAACAACATTATCCCAGAAACCCTAGACCCACTCCAATTTGCATACCGCCCCAACAGATCCACAGATGATGCAATTTCTATTGCACTCAACACTGCCCTCTCCCACCTGGACAAAAGAAACACCTATGAGAGAATGCTATTCATTGACTAGATCTCAGTTGTTCAACACCATAGTGCCCTCAAATCAAATCAAATCCAATGTATTTATATAGCCCTTCTTACATCAGCTGATATATCAAAGTGCTGTACAGAAACCCAGTCTAAAACCCCAAACAGCAGGCAATGCAGGTGTAGAAGCACAGTGACTAGGAAAAATTCCCAGGAAAGGCCAAAACATAGGAAGAAACCTAGAGAGGAATCAGGTTATGAGGGGTGGCCAGTCTTCTTCTGGCAGTGCCGGGTGGAGATTATAACAGAACATGGCCAAAATGTTCAAATGTTCATAAATGACCAGCATGGTCAAATAATAATCACAGTAGTTGTCGAGGGTGCAACAAGTCAGCACCTCAGGAGTAAATGTCAGTTGGCTTTTCATAGCCGATCAAAGCTCATCACTAAGTTAAGGACCCTGGGACTAAACACCTCCCTCTGCAACTGGATCCTGGACTTCCTGACAGGCCACCCCCAGGTGGTAAGGGTAGGTAGCAACACATCTGCCACACTGCTCCTCGGCACGGGGGTCCCTCAAGGGTGCGTGCTCTGTCCCCTCCTGTAGTCCCTTTTTACCCATGACTGCATGGCAGGCACGACTACAACACCATCATTATGTTTGCAGATGACACAACAGTGGTAGGCCTGATCACCAACAACAATGAGACAGCCTATAGGGAAGAGGTCAGAGACCTGGCCGTGTGGTAGCAGGACAACAACCTCTCCCTCAACGTGATCAAGACAAAGGAGAAGATTGAGGAATACAGAAAAAAGAGGACCGAGCACGCCCCCATTCTCATCGATGGGGCTGCAGTGGAGCAGATTGAGAACTTCAAGTCCCTTGGTGTCCACATAACCAACAAACTATCGTGGTCCAAACACATTAAGAACGTTGTGAAGAGGGCACGACAAAGCCTATTCCCCCTCAGGAAACTGAAAAGATTTGACATGGGTCCTCAGATCCTCAAACGGTTCTACAGCTGCACCATTGACAGCATCCTGACTGGTTGCATTACTGCCTGGCATGGCAACTGCTTGGGTAGTGCATACGGCCCAGTACATCACTAGGGCCAAGCTTCCCGCCATCCAAGACCTCTAAACCAGGCTGTGTCATAAAAATTGTCAAAGACGCCAGCCACCCCAGTCATAGACTGTTCTCTCTGCTACTGCACGGCAAGCGGTACCGGAGCGCCAAGTCTAGATCCAAAAGGCTTAACAGCTTCTACGCCCAAGCCATTCAAAGGGCTACCCAGACCCCTCTTTTACACTGCTGCTACTCTCTGTTTATTATATACTCTCTGTTTATTATCAATGCATGGTCACTAACTCTACCTACGTGTACAGTTGAAATCAGAAGTTTAATATTAACAGTTTTCACAAACTGTCAAAATACTCATCAACAAATGAAGGAAGAACTAATGCAGACAAAATATCTGCACTACTTTGTGAGAAAAAACAATACATACAGTTGAAGTCGGAAGTTTACATACACTTAGGTTGGAGTCATTAAAACTCGTTTTTCAACCACTCCACAAATTTCTTGTGAACAAACTATAGTTTTGGCAAGTCGGTTTGGACATCTACTTTGTGAATGACACAAGTAATTTTTCCAACAATTGTTTACAGACAGATTATTGCACTTACAACTCACTGTATCACAATTCCAGTAGGTCAGAAGTTTACATACACCAAGTTGACTGTGCCTTTCAACAGCTTGGAAAATTTCAGAAAATGATGTCATGGCTTTAGAAGCTTCTGATAGGCTAATTGATATGATTTGAGTCAATTAGAGGTGTACCTGTGGATGTATTTCAAGGCCTACCTTCAAAATGAAATGAAATGAAATGAGCCAAGACCTCAGAAAAAAAATTGTAGGCCTCCACAAGTCTGGTTCATTCTTGGGAGCAATTTCCAAACACCTGAAGGTACCACGTTCATCTGTACAAACAATACTATGCAAGTATAAACACCATGGGACCACGCAGCCATCATACCACTCAGGAAGGAGATGCGTTCTGTCTCCTAGAGAGGAACGTACTTTGGGACAAAAAGTGCAAATCAATCCCAGAACAACAGCAAAGGACCTTGTGAAGATGCTGGAAGAAACAGGTACAAAAGTATCTATATCCCCAGTAAAACGAGTCCTATATTGACATAACCTGAAAGGCCGCTCAGCAAGGAAGAAGCCACTGCTCCAAGACCACCATTAAAAAGCCAGACAATGGTTTGCAACTGCACATGGGGACAAAGATCGTACTTTTTGGAGAAATGTCCTCCGGTCTGATGATACAAAAATAGAACTGTTTGGCCATAATGACCATCGTTATGTTTGGAGGAAAAAGGGGGAGGCTTGCAAGCCGAAGAACACCATCCCAACCGTGAAGCATGGGGGTGGCAGCATCATGTTATGGGGTGCTTTGCTGCAGGAGGGACTGGTGCACTTCACAAAATAGATGGCATCATGAGGTAGGAAAATTATGTGGATATATTGAAGCAACATCTCTAGACATCAGTCAGGAGGTTAAAACTTGGTCGCAAATGGGTCTTCCAAATGGACAATGACCCTAAGCATACTTCCAAAGTTGTGGCAAAATGGCTTAAGGACAACAAAGTCAAGGTATTGGAGTGGCCATTACAAAGCCCTGACCTCAATCCTATTGAAAATTTGTGGGTAGAACTGAAAAGCGTGTGCGAGCAAGGAGGCCTACAAACTTGACTCAGTTACACCAGCTCTGTTAGGAGTAATGAGCCAAAATTCACCCAACTTATTGTGGAAAGCTTGTGGAAGGCTACCCGAAACGTTTGACCCAAGTTAAACAATTTAAAGGCAATGCTACCAAATACTAATGACCCACTGGGAATGTGATGAAGAAAAAAAAGCTGAAATAAATAATTCTCTCTACTATTTTCTCTCTACTATTATTCTGAAATTTCACATTCTTAAAATAAAGTGGTGATCCTAACTGACCTAAGACGGATTTTTTACTAGGATTAAATGTCAGGAATTGTGAAATAACTGAGTTTAAATGTATTTGGCTAAGGTATATGTAACCTTCCGACTTCAACTGTACATATTACCTGAACTACCTTGACGAACCGGTGCCCCCGCACATTGACTCTGTACCGGTACCCCTGGTATATAGCCTCGCAATTGTTATTTTACTGCTGCTGTTAAATTATTTGTTACTTTTATTTTCTATTTTTTTACATAACATGTTTTTCTTAAGGGCTTGTAAGTAAGCATTTCGCTGTAAGGTCCACACCTGTTGCATTCAGCGCATTTGACATATTACCATTTGATTTGTTTCAAATGTATCAAGAAATAATCATATTTATATGCCTAGCAATCAACAAAAGTACGTTGTCTAAAGCACACGTTTACAAGCCCCAGTCACCAATGACAGCTCCAAAAAGCCCCCTATGGTGAACAACATGTGAACGAGAAGCTCGTAGAATCATGACTCTTTCGAGATTTCAGTCCAACGTTGGCCAATAGGGGATCCTGTGTGTTCTTAGGATTACTGACTCAAATTAACAAAATGAGTCATAAGATTCATTCTTTTAACTGAACAAGACAAAAAAATCCAAGTCCATTAAAAGAGAACTACTTCTCATTAGTAAGCAATACAACTGAACAGATGAACAGCAATGATTTTTACTCTAACATGTTGCCCCAAAATATATATATCTTAAAGCCACGCCCCTACTAAGCCACGCCTCCACTCCAGGGTTCCTTCAGGTACCCATTGCTACATTGAACCATTAAAAGGTTCCTCAAAAACCCCTCAACTAACCGAAGGTGCAAATATGAATCATTGACTAGCAATGGTTTCTTGAGGACCTCCATTGGTTCCTTGAGGATCTCCAGGTTTCCTCGAGTCACCACTAATTCTCTCTTAGGCTGATACAGAGAGACTCATCCATGCTTTTATTACAAGCAGGCTTGACTACTGTAATGCTCTCCTGTCTGGTCTACCCAAGAAAGCCATTAGTCTGACCAAGACCAGAAGGAGAGCACATATTACACCGGTTTTAATGTCTCTGCACTGGCTGCCTGAGTTTCAGAATTAATTTAAAGATGCTTCTATTGGTTTTTAAATAAATCCACGATTGTGCACCCCAATACAGGTCAGAAATGCTTTTAAGTTATGTACCCAGTAGGTCCCTCTGGCACTGGACTTTTAACTATCCCAAAGCCTAGGACCAAGAGGCATGGAGAGACAGCCTTTAGTTATTATGCCCTGGAATAGCCTTCTAGAGAACCTGAGGGGGGCAGAAACTGTGGACATATTTCAAAGAGATCTTGAAACACACCTTTTTAGCTTTGTTTTTCCTTCATTTAGTTGTTACTATTCCTTTTTTAAAATCCTCTTATGTTTGTTGTGTAGTAAATATTTCAGTTTTTATTGTCAATGTTTTTTGTTGTTGTTTTTCTTTCTGTAAAGCACATTGCGTTGCATTCCATGTCTGAAATGTGCTATATAATGACGCTGGATTTGATTTGAAGAGTGTAAAGTACCAGAAAGGATTCCTCTATGCTTACAAGCCCAATAACCCGTATTTGGTACTGTATAGAACCATTTGTTTTTAGTGTGTTCCGATAGGAAGGAAGAATAGGAAGGGGAAGGGTTAATTTGCGGCTGGGGAAACCTGATGCTAATTAAGTCGTTGGAATGTCACATACTAGCATTCTATTCCAGAAGCCTTCAGAGTGGGTCAGACATGGAGTGAGGGGAGCGATGCACGTTTCAAATTGTTTTCTCTTCTTATTGACGACGTTCAAAAAGGGCATCCACACCAAATACCAAAGCCACAGGTAATGTTTCCTATTGTTTTGTCTGTTGGAGTTTACTTTGTCATATCTGGATTTCAGGTAGCCTACTTTAACTGTAATAGTTAAACAAGAAAATACATACGGGGAAACCAGCCTAAACCAAATCTAATTTAATCGAATAAGCATATCTATCCAAAATGTGACATTTTTTGCGCACTGGTGTCATAAGAGCGAAAAGATGCTGAAGTTTAAATCGTTTTCATTTTCTCCAGGGAGATAAGCAAATGCAAAATGGCATTGTCCAGAACAGTGCTGTTGTTATTGGTGTACTCGTTATCATTGCATGACACAGTAAGAGGTGTCGCAGAGATATGCCGGGGGACGCACTGCCACGGTGGCGAGACTGGGGATCCCAGACCCTGCGTCGGAGCCCACTGCCTGGGGGGTAGATCATCCAGACCACCGCGGCAATATAATCCAACAACACATGGCAGATCGGGACAGACAGTCCCCAGCCAGCACCATGTGTACCACAGCTCTCAGTCAAGAGGAGACACCACAGACACGTATGTTGTTCAACCACAGCGCGGTAGGCACAGTGACAGCGCAAGGGAAAGCGCAAGGATGCAAACTTCTGAAGTTTTCGGTTCAGGATGTACTGGAGCGGATTGCGTTACTCCTCAGAAACAGCTCCACGCTTTTAACGACACCAGAGACTGTAAAGGGATCGAATGTAAATTGCCACTAAGGATACGGCCAAAGCCCCGTCCAAAATATTGTGTGGGAGAGGGCTGTCAGGCTGATGACGCCGCAGCTTCCAGCCAGCCTTCCCCTGTCCATATGCCGGACAGAGCTGCTCAGTTTCTGGGAGAATTTCCAGAGTTTGGATATCCTGCATCTGAACTTGGCAGTGCGCCTTTGGGAGTGCAGCTCACATGTGACATTAAACCAGGTTAGTATATACCCACACATCAATTGTATATGAAATATATTATTATTAGTGCTTTAATGCATTCAAATACTACACAGTAACGGAAAACTGTAAATTATATGGTCATTTGGGGTATTATAAACAGTCAAATACGCTGAAACATTTTACTGCACCATACTGTAAATTATGGTGCATTGTGGGAAAATATTGTGTGCATGACAAAACATTGCTGTATTTCGTATGGTACTGTTATTCCACCCCACAGAATACAGTACCATACCATATCTTCGGTGCGCTAAAAATCGTTTGACCACTAGTGGGTGCATGATATTGTTTCTGGTTCATTAACATATTTTGAGGGTTGGGCTTGTAATAGGCTATATTTGTTGCACCCGCGAGCATCAGTTTGGATGGGCAGCAAGTATTAAAACTTTACCATGTCCTTTTGGTCTGTTTTGTAGTGATGGGAGTACAAAGCTTCTTGAAGCATTGAGATTTTCCATCCAATTGTGTTGAAAATAGGTTCATTATTCAAGGCTTTGATCAACACAGTATACACTACTGGCACCTGCTGGTCAAAATAATTTAGAGCTGCCAAATTATTATAGATGATGTCCCATAGCGTGAGTGTAGCGTAGCCTTTGTCTTCTACCAAATAAATACCAAACCAATCAGGTGGTTGTTCAGCAAAACTTCAGACATCATTGATCACATGCTTCTGATAAAGTGATACAGTCATCTGCACACTGCTTTGTGATTTCAATGCATGCCTCGGAGCTCCAGCATTAAATGTAACATCACTGCTGTTTTGCCCTGTAGTCGATGCCAGTTTGGAAGCTTTTGGTAAGACCTCTAGAAGTGCAAGTGATATAAATACCCAAATATTAATGAATATACTGTAATGTGTAAACACTTTACCTAGCAGCCAACATGCTTACACCAATCCCTTAACCCCCCCCTCAATGAATTTCATTATTCCATTCATTTACTTTTTTTACAGTATAATACAGTACATTTTACAGTATTGTACTTTGTGTAATTACACAGTACTTGCTTTGATGCCGTATTTATGTTACATTAGGTGTACTGTAATAGGAAATACAGAATTTTACTTGCCACGAGCTGCCTGTAATCTACTGTCAAATCCACAGTAACACCTTTACAGTGTAGGCTATCTATTAAGAAAAACGTAATTGACAGATGAGGGAAGATACATAGTACGTAAAGGGGTTCCAACGAGTGCCAGATTGAACTCCGAGGATGTGTGCATAATTTAGAACCCCTTTACACAATGCGTTTGCAAAATAACCAAAGTAGTCTTATTCCAAAACAAGCGGTTTTGATAGCGATTTATTGTCTGGTAGGCTACGTAGATTTTTGTTTAGAAATGACATGGTGAAATGGAAATCACATAATATCCCGTTTATTACTTTTAATTCATTTGGGATTCATTTAAACATGCAACATTAGGCATCATTGCTACCATCTTCGTGTGTTTGAGACACAAGATGATGCATGCATTGACTGCAGGCCAGTTGAACTAGAAAAATGTCTGACAGTCAAGAAAACTTAGAATGCTTTGATGTCTATAAAAAGCCTGCATAGGAAACTTCCATTACTTGATGTTGGACTTTTAGATTTTGTGCCAAAATAGTTTAACAAAAATAAAAAAAAGTATTTCATCTCCAAAAGTGATGTACTGTATTATCATAATTTCACAGTATATTTAATTTAGCATTAACCACAATTTCAGTAATGATTTGCTGAACTGTTTTGAAGTCTAATCTTCTTAGAGTAGAGGAGCACATTTATTAGTACTTGATTCCAGTTTAATAGCTAGCTATACATAGGATGTGGAACTATCTCTGACTACTCCATACTTTAAACCCTGCCCTATTCCATCTCACAGGGGAGAACGAGGTGCCTTCAGAGGATGCCCTCATCTTACACCTCCAACTGGCTAAGGGGCAGGAGAAGCTGGTAGAGGCCCTTCAGGCTCAGCAGACGATCATCCGCGACCTGCAGCAAAAGCTAGCTGAACAGCAGGGGGCGCTGTTGGCCCAGCAGCGGGAGATCCTGGAGCAGCAGCGGCGCATGTACGAGCAGATGGACGTGGTCAAGGCACAGTATGGCCTGCTCTCTGACACTGTCAAACAGGTGTCCTTCCAAGGCCTCCAAGGGGAGCTCCAGAGCTACTTCGAGAGCCACCTGGCAGGCCTCCAGAGCCAGGCTCGGAGCCACCTGCAGAAGTCCTATGCCATTCGCAAGGACATGCACATGGATGTAGATGCTAAGTTGATGGATGTGGTCAGGGAAGCCCACCTTCCGCACCCCCTGCTGGGGTGTGGCGCCCCGTGTGGACCGGAGGATTACTGTGATTTCCAGAGGGAGCCGCCGCAGTGTGAGAAGTGTACCATGTGCCCACCTGGTTTCTTCCTGGTCTCCCAGTGCTCTCCCAATGCAGACAGAATATGCCAGGACAGAGACGAATGCCTTGAATTACCAAACCTATGTGGACAGGGAGTGAAGTGCCTCAACACTCCAGGTAAGGCTTACAACATTTCTAATTTGTAATTAGACATGATATCCATCCTGGTTCCAGAAGTCCTTTTACTGAATAGCCAACTAAGAGTATCAAGCAATTTGGCATATGCTCATATTTCTGATCTCCTTCTCCGATCTCTTTGTCATTGTTTGATGCTGAGCAGGAGGGTTCAGGTGCCTGGGCATGTCGGAAAGGGAGGCTGCTGCTGGAGTATGTGGCCATGACTACTTCTACAACCAGGAGCTTCCGGAGTGCCAGGCTTGTTCTGACTGCAATGGAGACCCCATTGCCATCCCCTGTACAGCCACCAGTGATTCTGTCTGTGGACCCTTCACAGACAAACTGATGTCCCAGTCCTGGGGCGCCACCGTGACCTTGCCCCCAGCCAGGGCCCCTGGCAGCCACATCTTCCCTGGCCTCCAGCTCAATGTCCAGATCAAAGAAGCCAGCGACTTGCTGTCCAACCACGACGGCCGGCTAACCTTCCAGCAACACGGCTTGATGTGGCTGGACCATAACTTTGCCCTAAAGCACAATTGCAGGAACTTCCTCCAGGTGGGCATGCGGCTCAACAGCAGTCAAGAGGAGGAAGGCCACGACCTCAGTGGGGTCCGCATTGAGCAGCCAGATGGGAAGTACTTCCAGGGCGTTAGCGTTAGTGGCAGCGCAGAGGTCGAGCCCAACTACATGCTGACACTGTTCCTGAAGAGTCCCAACCAGCATTGCAACCAGAGTAAGGATCTGCATGTCTACGAACTCAACGGGCCTTCCTTCAGCCTGCTCTGGCTGTCCCACGATACTGGAGCCGTGGCCATGACAGCACAGATGTCAATGTCGGCCCACTACCAGACCAACTACCGTCCAACCTTCCGCATCACCTCCGTCTCTGACCCTTACATGGTGGGGTTGACCCACGACAGCCGCGGGGTGCGCTTCACAGAGAGTGGCGTGGTGAAATTTGTCCTACAGCAAGCGCTGTACTCCATGGGCCACACCTGCATCCGAGAGGGCTTCTCTCTGGTGGCCTATGCCAACCGCAACGGGACCAACCAGGAATTGATGCAGGCATTCAAGTCGGGCGTCAACTACAGGGACACATCCATCACCCTTTCTGGGGCTGTCAGGGTGGATAGTGGGCACTCGCTTAGTTTCGAGATCCTATCCCCATCCCAGTGTAATATCCGCTACTTTGGAGACAGTACTGGGATCAGTATACTGAGCCTTATCTGGATCCCCTCAGCTGTCTCCTCTGCCCTGACTGCCACAGTGTCCAGGACAGACCTTCCCTCTGGAGTCGTCCGCAACAAAGCCCTCCTCTTCCAGCAGGTCAGCCCAGAATCAGACCAAGTGCGCCTGGCCCGTTCTGGGGAACCCAACGCCCAAAAGAACTTTGTCTTCCGGGGGGATGGGACCGCTAACGTGGCCCTCAACCTGAAGCTGATCCATTCGTGTAACGTGGTGAAGCTCACTCTGCACCGGCACGGGGGCAGCGGGGAGGGTGGACAGGCTATACCCGTGGCCCAGCAGATGTCTGGGCACATGCCCGAGGGCAGCGAGTGGGCCAACGTGGGCCTGAGGGCCTCCTTCCAGGTCCAGAACGGTACAGCCATCTATGTGACACTGGACTGCGTACGTGGTCGTGTTAACCAGATCACCCACAAGGGAGGCACTAACATATCCATCCTCTGGGTGGCGTTGTGATCCAAAAAGAGGACCTTTTTTTGTTGTTGACTCTGTCACATTTTGTCAACACGTTTTAGAAACAAACATGGTTTCGCACAATTTCAAATTACAGTGCAAATTTGGAACCTCACTTAACTTCACAGGTGCTTCCAAGGTAGAGGAACTTTTTTGAAATGGAAGGTTGTGTTTTGTCTAACATTTTTGTCATGTTAATGTTGTCTGATACTTTGTTGATTCATTGATTATTTTTGGATGACAAGTACTGATTTTGCTCGAAGTGCTTCGGCTGGTTGAGCAGAGACCAATTATTTTGTATGGAGTAAGCTGAATGATGTGTGTGTGTGTGTGTGTGTGTGTGTTTATAATGTTTGTTATACTTTTTATTATGCTATATCTTATTCCATCAATTTCCTGAACATGAATATGAAATGTTGCCTTTCTATGCGTGTGTATTACAGAGTATTTTGATAAGAGCATTTAAATATTTTAAAATGTATTATATTTAACTTTCACCAAGCGGTTATTTTTATTTCATATTTTCAATGATAACTTATTCTGAATGTTATGTCACTTAAAATAATAGTAGTGTAAAATTGGAAAAAATTTGTATCGACATACTATTGGAAACAATACCTTACTTCATAACCAGAATTGTACTTCAATCTCTTTTGATAAAACAAACAAACAGTTGTCAATACTGTACTTCTAGGATACATGTATGTCAAACAATACAACTATGTTACAAATATTTATGTGACCATGGAACTACAGTATAAGTGTAGTTTACATTTACTTACATAAATGGTGTAGGGAAAGTTTATCCTCAGATTATTATAATTTTTACATTTGATAATTCACACATCAGGTTTTATATAGCAACAATATGTTAATCGTAAACTGCATAATGTATGTTATGCTTTAGCCTCAATACTCTTGGCCCTGTGGAAGTGCTGCCTATGCATAGCATTCTTAATTGCCTTTGTGCATGTTCTGTCCCCCAAACAATTAGACACAATGAAGTGTTTCAGCGATTTGGCAGCAAAGCGGTCGGTCTTTGAAATACTTATGGTTTATTTTCACTACGCTATGCAATGCTTGGTGATTTGTTTTACTCCACATGTATTGTAGAACAACAATGAGTGTATTATTCTTTTCAAAGCCAAATAAAATTCACAAATATTTTGTAAGATGTTGATTGTCCCTCTTGCTTTAAAAAAAATATGTACCAAAAAGTGATGGAGAGGTCAGCATCTAGGTGTAATTTCTGGGATGAAATGAGATTGATTGAGATGTCATTCATGTAGAAAATGTATGTCCTGATATAGAGGCTTTGGTAAAAATTTGAATGACGGCACACAGTCTCACCTCCACCATG
Source organism: Salmo trutta (assembly GCF_901001165.1). NCBI lineage: Eukaryota > Metazoa > Chordata > Actinopteri > Salmoniformes > Salmonidae > Salmo > Salmo trutta. Next base: position 23,215,170 of record NC_042962.1, read on the forward strand.
TGACTGCATCACATGATATGAGCCTAATTCTTCAGTCTTTTCAACCATGACAGCTTTAAAACGGACTCCACCATCCTGACAACCATCACACATGAAATACCCAGTATTTTCCACAGTTTAAATAGAAAACTTAACAGAAAGACATTACTCATGTCATGGAGTCCCAAACATATTGAACCTATTTGAAATCAACTTTTTGAGCAAGGTAGGTGTCCAAATTGCAGAAAAAAATCATATTGTACTAATTATTCGTCTTGAATCATTTTAGAATCAATCTATCATATTTAACTCGCAGGTAAACTATCCCTCTCCAAACATGACTAATAGTGGCTGAATCAGAACGAAAACTGATTGTGAGAAATAATAAAATGTTTCTGTCTGCAGTCTGAATTGAAAACAGGTGTTTGAGATGGAGCGCCGTTTCAGATTCCTCATGTTGTAGATCAAATGGGACCCACAGTGCACGAGGGGAAATATCAAAGGCAGCAGAGAGACAGAGCTGTATGTGTGTGTGTGAGAGAGAGGGAGAGAGAGGGAAGACGAGAAGAAAGAGGGTGTATGTGGGTGTTTATGTGTACGCGTACGCACGTCGTGCATGTTTCTAGAGTAAAACAATAGTGTGCATTATAAACTATGGACCGTTAACACAGAAGTAGTAAAACTGAATTTTCCCTTTTTAAGGTGAACCATGTGTTTCTTCTACATTTCTCATACTTAACACTCAGATGTTTGACACAAATCATGTGTGTGTGACAGTCAGTGTTAATTCATAAAAAGACAGTCCAGTATCATTTAAAAGATGGACCATTAAGGTGCCATGAAACCTGAATCACTGTAAACCTATCCAGTGGTGTTTGGAGAGGTTTCAGGCCTACAAAAGAGACATCATTCACCACCACAAAGCATATATATGCAGTTAGTTTATTTACCCTCTTATGGCTTAACCACTGATGTATATAAACCCTGGATTTCTGATGCTATGAATTTGCCAATGAGAGGCTTTGAAGGCCTTTTTTTTTTTTTCCAGTGGGGACAGTAACATTAGTACTTTCACAAAATTATACTTTAAGGAAATGTTTTATATATTTTTTACCTCACATAATACAATTTAAAAGTATGTATGAAGGTAGGTGTCTGTAATATAATAAATGTGGCAAAAACGAATGTAGATATTTATAATTGCATTTCTATAGCTTATAAAATATTTTTTACGAAGGTGGGGGAGTGTCAAGATGGAGGCCCGGTGGCTTCAAAGCATCTCCCCCTTTCTGTCATCTTGTATATATATATAAATAATTGGGCTTAAGTCCTTTCCTTTGCTTGCATGTTTTAAACCTTTAAAAAGGTCCAATGTAGCCATTTTTATCTTAATATCAAATCATTTCTGGGTAACAATGAAGTACCTTACTATGATTGTTTTTAATTAAAATGGTCAAAAAGAAACAAAAATAGCTTCTTAGCAAAGATTAATTTCTCAAAGAAGAATTTAGCTTGGACTGAAGGGGAAAACTGAAAACTAGCTGTTATTGGCAGAGAGGTTTGGAACTCTCTTTCTTATTGGACTATTAATGATGTCACCAGGCAGACCAAAACAGGCTGACATTTCAGGCTGTCTTTTCAAACAGATCTTACACTAAAAGGTCATTTACAAAATGTTCTGAATTTCAGAGTATTTTTCCAACCTCATAGTGTGAATATATATATATAACACAGGAAAATCACATTTTTGACTGCATTGGGTCATTAAGACTTGAGGTCGCACTGACAAACAACCAGCTCCCTCCTCATCTTCTTACCACACCAGTCCTATCTTCTGAATGAGTACTAAACTGGATGCTATTTGATTGCAATGCATTCACTTGTGGGAGGTGTTGAGTGCTATTTAACTGCCATAACATTAAGTGTCTAGAAATAATATTGAGTAATTACATTCTTATTACCACAATGAAATAGGCTAGAGTAACTTCATGGAATTAGGTAAATACTATGAACTTCATTCAGTATCCTCAACTGCAACACTGGGATGTACAGTATGATAGCTAGACCAAGGATTGAAATATTCCAGGAACGTTCAATATGTTCCCTGGTTTTCCAGGAATCCTGGTTGGATTCTTGGAAGCCCTAGCTAGACCCATGGCTCCCCATGGCCTATTTATAATAGCAACATCAGTTGCAGTGATTTGTAGTCCTCGCTGAACCCTCTCCTAACCCAAACCTGGCCCCTTTACTCTATTGTTGACTTAAAAAGGACAAACCCAAAGGAGTCTTATCAAAAGCGGATGTGAAAGCAAGTCATTCCTCTTGTCTGCAGTCAGTGTAAGCCATGTGGGCTGTTTTCCTCTGAGGCCACAAGCCACCAAATAAATGCAATAGCTACAGGAGGTTAGCCTGACACGGATTGGCTGTCTGTATCTTCGTGTTGTATACTGTTAAATGTGGCCGTTTCTTCTTTATTAAAAAAGCATTTAGGCCCAATGTTGATGTCTAACCAAAAAATTATTTTGAGAGGATGTGATGTCACACACAACATCATTACATAGCATCACTTTGAAAAGAGGGTAAAGGGGGAAAAACACATTTGTGTTTTTCTGTAAATAGAGTGTATCCATAATCATTTATTCAAAACCAGCAGACATACTGTACTGGATGAGCATAATCCATTAGAAGAACAAGTTGAAAGTGTCTGTTTGGATTGGATGAGTGTTATGTACTGTTGCCATGTTCATAGTGTGTATTTAGCTTTTTGTGAGGCTCTAAAACTCCGCTGCTGCTTGTATCTCATCTAACAGCTTTGACATTTCTTGTTGGAGTAGTAGAATGAAAATAGTCATTTTCCACTGTGCTAATGCTCTTCTTAAAAGACAGAGGCACTTTGCGACACTATCTCAGTTGGTTGCTACAGACCACATTCCATGCCTGGCTACTTTAATAATTACACCGCCCACTCTCTCTGCTAATAAGTAACTAATGGTTCACCAATTATAGCTAACAGCACTGGAATAGAACAGGGAGGGAGTGGGTGTGTGTTTGTATGGCTGTGTATATGTGTGCGTGCGTGTGCATGCGTGCGCGTGAACTCCTCTGATCACTGGTTGCAGGGTCATGACCAGTTGATGAGAGGTTTCAGTGGAACGTTCTTGGTCACTGATTACTTCTCACTCTCCTTACCATCCTCTACAGTATTATAACCATATTATGTTTCTCTCTCCTTCTCTAAAGCCCCATTTAAACCTTGTGTGTCCTTTGTCCTTATCTTGTCCACATTCTGACTGTGCCCACAATTTTAGACAGGTCAGATCTTATTTTGTTAACAGACTAGATAAGAACAAGATCGGGACAATATCAGGACGCATGTTAGCGGCAGGTATAAACTGGGCTATGGATAATCTCTTCCTCTCTTTCATTCCTCTTCTCTCCATCTGTGCAAGTCTTTCACTCTCTTTATCCCTCAGAGGGGTTAGTGATGCATGCTGGAATGAAGTAGCAGGTCACTAGCCACAAACACAGGCTGAAACTTACTGTTAACGGGTCCAAGCAAAAGCCTTTCAGTTCAGAAGGCTGCAAAATTCTGTCTGCCTGCCTGCCCCCTCTCTTCTACTCCCATTGGCTCACAGCATGCTGATAGAGGAGTATTTGCTGCAGGGAAAGAATACCCTTTACTAGAACTGTGAAATATGCCTTTTCTAGACACATTTTGTGCCAAGTTTATGATCTTATCAGTAAAGGTTTGGGGCAGTTATTGGGGAAGCTAAACATGTTAGGGCAGCTAAAAAAAAACTATTACTTTCAATTCACAATATCTACGATTCTCAGCTTTGGCCACAGCTCTGCCAATTTCTGGCCAATTCTCTGGATTACCAAGATCGTACCATTTAATTTGCATACTCTTTTTACAACCTTAATCATGTTGGTGTCAAAAGCAATCCGAATGATCGAGTCATGCGGAATCTCAGTGAGGAAAGGGAAAAAGCTGTGTGTCTCTATAAAAACATGTCAGAGAGGGATTTGCGGCCATCTTCGTGAATAACCAATTAGAACGCTGACGATAAATAGCTAACTTCTTGGCTGGATATGAGCAAGCATGTCCCCCTGGTGTATTTCTCTTTAAACAGTGGATGGATGCTCCCCATTTCACATCAACTCCCTGGTGGACTCTACAGTTAATTGCCTTCTCCAGCAGGCGCTTAGAGATTATCTATCTCTGAATACATCCACACAAATGACTGATTGCAGCCGGTTGAGGTCTGTGAATGCATTGTGCATTCGACCACAAAGCTGTTTATGCTACAAGAGCATTGGCACTGTTACAGATGTTCGCAAATTACTTTTGCCTATAACTGCTTAAAACAGGACAATGGAACCTGTGCAGACATTTCCCTTTCCCCGCCTGTAACAGTCAAGCTCCATTATTTTACAGATACTTCCCAAGTGGAAGCTCATTACATTTACCGAAGAAGAAGAGCCCGTTAGAAACACAAAACACAAGACAAAGAATGGGAAAGGCAATAAAGCTGCCCAGTTGAAATAAGGCGTCAAAGATGTTGACACTCTTCGTGTGATCCCTATAACATCTTGCCATCCCGTCAAGGATCCGGTGAACAGAGTCATGGGGAGAAAGGAAGGGGAGAAGATGACCCTATTTTCTTCTCGGCTGACATCAGGGCAGATGTATTGCCTCAACATCATAGCATTAGAAGACAGTGTGAGATGAAAAACACCCACCCCAAAACACACAAACATCTGGTTTGGTTTAGCTACCCTACTGCAGGAAGGTAATATAATCACACGCATGACTTAAAATAGGAATAACATAGCAGAGATGCTAATGGTTCATGGGTCCATGATAATCTTTTTGGGTTAGTCAGGGAATGAATCCCTCTCGAAAGACAACTATTCATGCGTTACATTCTGTCGCTCTCACCAGTAAATCTAGTGTGGCAGCGAATTTGTCCCGTTAAACTTTGACATCGGTTTTTTTTTCAACCGCTTTGCTACCGTTTTCACAAGTATGTGGTACATTTTCACAACGCTTAGAACAAAACTCAAAACAGATCATCAAAAAGGCAGTTGTTTCAAAACTCTAAACACGTTTTCAATTGACTAAGTACAACACACAAAATCATAGTCACTTTAACCAAACTTAATTAGTGTTTTATCTAGGAACACGTTTCACATTGCAATACACGTTAATATAAAGTAATTGCTTTTCGTAATGCTCACATCCTTTTTGATATGATTGTCTTCTCATTTGTTAAAATACATTTTACTATTACTTAATCCGAACACTCTTAATAAATAATCACTTAACCTTTGGTAAACCTATACATTTTAAACTGGTTTGTCTACACCAGATTTTGAACTATTTAATGAATATCGATGTTTGCATAAATATATAAAAGTATGATTTACTGTAATGTACTATTACAACTATTGTGATTTTACTTCACAGCAAGTTGAAACAAAATCTGATATTGACAAGATCAGAGATGTACGTGCATGTAATGCATGTCCTATGCAGTAAACATGCATCCTAAATAAAGTTGCTGGGGTCGTTGATGGGGGCGTTTCACACTGCTTTACTGAAATTGCGTTGGCCAATGCTGTAATAAATACCACTTACGTAGCAGGTGTTTTATCCAAAGTGACGACAGTGAGTCATGAACCCAGTGGGAATCGAACCCACCCCTCTGGTGTTGCTAGTGACATGCGCTTACTAACTAAGCCACACAAAACCACTTGTCACGTATACTCCCTCTCCGGCGCTCGAGGTCACCAGGCTGCTCATTATTACGCACACCTGTCACCATCGTTAAGCGCACCAGCGCCTCATCAGACTCACCTGAACTCCATCATCTGCCTGATTACCTTCCCTATATGTATGTCATTCCCTTTGGTTCTTTCCCTAGGTGATATTGTTTCTGTTCCAGTGTTCATGGCTGTAGGCTACCCGTGTCTCTTGTTTTGGTCTATGTTAAATTATTTTTTAAATACACTCCCTGAACTTGCTTCCCGACTCCCAGCGTACACATTACACCACTACAATACATACAGTGCCTTCAGAAAGTGTTCATACCCCTTGACTTATTCCACATTTTGTTGTGCTACAGCCTGAATTCAAAATTGATTAAATTGATGCTTTTCCTCACCTATCTACACACAATACCCAATAATGACAAAGTAAAAATATGTTCTTAGAAATGTTTGCAAATTTATTGAATATGAAATACAGAAATATCTCATTTACATAACTATTCACACACACAAGTCAATATATGTTACAATCACCTTTGGCAGCGATTACAGCTGTAAGTCATTCTGGGTAAGTCTCTAAGAGCTTTGCACACCTGGATTGCCCATTAATCCTTCAAAAATTCTTCAAGCTCTGTCAAATTGGTTGTTGATCATTGCTACACAACCATTATCTTCTTGGTTAGCAACTCCAGTGTAGATTTGGCTTTGTGTTTTAGGTTATTGTCCTGCTGAAAGGTGAATTCATCTCCCAGTGTCTGGTGGAAAGCCGAATGAACCAGGTTTTCCTCTAGGATTTTGCCTGTGCCTAGCTCCCCAGTCCTTAATGATTAGAAGCATACCCATAACATGATGCAGTCACCACTATGCTTGAAAATATGGAGAGTGGTACTCAGTAATATGCTGTATTTGCACCAAACATAACACTTTGTATTCAGGACAAAAAGTTAAATTGCTTTGGCACATTCTTTGCAGTATTACTTTAGTGTCTTGTTGCAACAGGATGCATGTTTTGGAATATTTTTTATTCTGTACAGGCTTATTTCTTTTGACTCTGTCAATTAGGTTAGTATTGTAGAGTTACTATAATGTTGTTGATCCATCCTCAGTTTTCTCCTATCACAGCCATTAAATTCTGTAACTATTTCAGTCATCATTCGCCTCATGGTGAAATCCCTGAGCGGTTTCCTTCATCTCCGGCAACTGAGTTAAGAAGGATGCCTATATCGCAGGCTAGGGTCTATTTTTCTCCACTTCCTGTCTGAATGACGTGCCCAAAGTAAACTGTCTGTAACTCAGGCCCAGAAGCCAGGATACGCATATAATTGGTACCATTAGATAGAAAACACCTTGCAGTTTGTAGAAATCTTAAAATGATGTATGAGACTATAACACAATTGATATGGTAGGAGGAAATCCAAAGAAAAACCAACCAGAAAATAATTTTCAATGGAAAGCTATGGGTCCTACGCAATTCCAGCTCCCAGATTGCAATTCCTATGGCTTCTACTAGATGTCAACAGTCTTTGTTCAAGGTCCCAGGCTTGTTTCTTCCCAAACGTGGAAGAATTTTAAGTTTTGGTACAGGGAGTAAGAGTTGGAAATCAGTCTGTGCGCGCGCGACAAAGAGGACACGCACTTGCTAATTTAGCTTTCTATTGAACATACTTCTTTCCGTATGAAATATTATAGTTTAATTACATTTTAGGGTACCTGAGGATTACATAGAAACGTATTTTGACTTGTTTTAACAAAGTTTAGCGGTAGCTTTTTGGATTCCTTTCTCTGCATGTTGAACGAGTGGATTACTCAAATCGGTGGTGCCAACTAAACAGACTTTTTGGGATATAAAGAAGGATTTTATCTAACAAAACGACCATGCATGTTGTAGCTGGGACCCTTGGGATTGCAAATCAGAGGAAGATTTTCAAAAAGTAAGTGAATATTTAATTGCTATTTGTGATTTTACGAAGCCTGTGCTGGTTGAAAAATATTTTGATGTGGGGCGCTGTCCTCAAACAATCGCATGGCATGCTTTCGCTGTAAAGCCTATTGTAAATCGGACAATGCAGTTAGATAAATAATCATAAAAATTATTCTTGTTAATTTGAATTGCGCGCCCTCCAATTTCACTGGAAGTTGTCGACAGGTGTCCCGCTGATGGGACACCTAGCCCTAAGAAGTTTTAAATTCTGTAACTATTTTAAAGTCACCATTGGCCTCATGGTGAAATCCCTGAGGGGTTTCCTTCATCTCAGGCAACTGAGTTAAGAAGGATGCCTGTATCGTTATAGTGACTGATTCACCATCCAAAATGTAATTAATAACTTCACCATGCTCAAAGGGATATTCATTGTCTTCTTTTCTTTTCTTTTTTTCTACCCATCTACCAATAGGTGCCCTTCTTTGTGAGGCATTGGAAAACCTCCCTGGTCTTTGTGGTTGAATCTGTGTTTGTAATTCACTGCTCGACTGATGGACTTAGATAATATGTATGGGGTACAGAGATGAGGTAGTCATTCAAAAATCATGTTAAACACTATTATTGCACACAGAGTGAGTCCAAGCAACTTAATATGTGACTTGTTAGGCACATTTTTACTCTCAAAATTATTTTAGGCTTGAAAGGGGTTATTGAGTCAAGACATTTCAGCTATTCATTTTTAATTCATTTGTAAAACTTTAGAAAATACATCATTCCACTTTGACATTATGAGGTATTGTGTGTAGGCCAGTGACAACAAATCTCAATTTAATCAATTTAAACTCAGGCTGTAACACAAGTCAAGGGGGTGTGTATACTTTCTGAAGGCCCTGTAAAAGTACAATACAATATGGTGTGTGTGTGTGTGAGATTGGTTACGGTGGGTGCGTGTTATTGGGGTTCCAAATCAGGGATAGTACCAAGTGCCGTCCCCATAGACATTTCAGTGGTATCAGTGTCAAAACAATCATCATCTTAATCAAAAGTTGTACTCGTATCATACAAAGTGCACAATGGATTAATGCAAAGAGCTACACTACAGAACATAATTATTTTTTAGAACTTATAAATGAATAGTTTCCTTGAAATATGCTGCGTTTTATCCTATCAGTCTGTAACATTGCTCTCTCTTTCGGGATGACTCCAGGATGCTGTTTCTTTGTGTGTCTAAAGAATGAAACAAAAATTGCAGAACTTATGTTCAAATGGATGTTCAAAATGACATTGTATAATTTGTTTCTTTATGTGTGTGTGTGTGTGTTTGCATGACCATGTGTATGTATGTATGTATGTATGACTGATAGCACTAGCCGACATAAAGGACTGTCGCTATGGACTACTGTATCTAGTATATATATTATTACTATAAAGAGTATAGTATATTAATGATGTGTTGACCACTCTTCCCTGGGCAGTGATATCATTGGTTTATGTTCACTGTGTATTTACATCAACATACCGGCTGGACCAATCATCTTTCTTTATGTTATAACTGTCCTCAAACAATTCCTTCAAATGCCCTTAAATCATTTATGAGTATCTATGTATCTATACCGACTATATGTCTAAATATATGTATGTAATGGATCGCTTTAAGATGTGTCTCTGTGTAGTCATGAAATATGCCTTTACAATGTTGATTTGGGATTAAACCGCCTTCTATTACTCCATAAAGAGAAACAATGTCTGTATTTTCTTAATTATGAAGCTAATGTAACAACTATATTTACAGTATACGTACAAATGTTTCATTGTAAACATAGGCCTACAATTGTGTACCAGTAGTGGGTTTTTACAGTACCCAAAATCATTCTGTAATTTTATGTGACCGGGGAGAAAGAGCTCACCATGTTGGCGCACTCATCGAGAACCTGGTCATAAATCACTGAGAGCCACCAGGAAGATGATGTTTACGAAACTCTCAAAATGGTGGATCCACTTCCTCCTCTTTGACCTCCCACATCCATCATCCTGATCAAAACAACATAATATAAATCTCATATCACACCCTTTTCCAAATATGGCACTACTTTTATAGCCTGGGTTACGTGACGTGGTACACAGCAAGGGAGAGCTGTAACACACTAGTCTGAACAGGAGTCCATTGTTACTGCAACATTCGCGCAGAAATGGACTGAGCTTTGATTGATTCTTTCCTGGGGGGGGGGGGAAGACCTCACATTGTTTGGATTTGAAAATCCAACCATTGTATTGGAAGGGGGTGGCACTCAGAGGTTGTGTGTGACAGTCCATGTGGGTGTTTGAGTGAGAAAGACATAGATGAGAACCAGTCAGTAAAAAACCAAGAGCCCCCTTTATTATTGACACATCGTGCCTATAACATCCAGCAGCCTTTCCAGATGGTGAAATCATGAAACACCAAGGAAATAAGATGCACGAACTGTCAGAAAAGCAAAATAACCTTTTTGCCCGTCAAGAACTGAACCCAGACAGCTGTCAGTACAGGGTCTGCTCCGTCAACACCTGAACCCAGACAGCCATCAGTACAGGGTCTGCTCCGTCAACACCTGAACCCAGACAGCTGTCAGTACAGGGTCTGCTCCGTCAACACCTGAACCCAGACAGGTGTCAGTACAGGGTCTGCACCTTCGAGACCTGAACCCAGACAGCTGTCAGTACAGGGTCTGCTCCGTCAACACCTGAACCCAGACAGCTGTCAGTACAGGGTCTGCTCCGTCAACACCTGAACCCAGACAGCTGTCAGTACAGGGTCTGCTCCGTCAACACCTGAACCCAGACAGCTGTCAGTACAGGGTCTGCATCTTCAAGACCTGAACCCAGACAGCTGTCAGTACAAGGTCTGCTCCGTCAACACCTGAACCCAGACAGCTGTCAGTACAGGGTCTGTTCCGTCAACACCTGAACCCAGACAGCTGTCAGTACAGGGTCTGCTCCGTCAACACCTGAACCCAGACAGCTGTCAGTACAGGGTCTGCTCCGTCAACACCTGAACCCAGACAGCTGTCAGTACAGGGTCTGCTCCGTCAACACCTGAACCCAGACAGCTGTCAGTACAGGGTCTGCTCCGTCAACACCTGAACCCAGACAGCTGTCAGTACAGGGTCTGCTCCGTCAACACCTGAACCCAGACAGCTGTCAGTACAGGGTCTGCTCCGTCAACACCTGAACCCAGACAGCTGTCAGTACAGGGTCTGCTCCGTCAACACCTGAACCCAGACAGCTGTCAGTACAGGGTGTGCTCCTTCAAGACCTGAACCCAGACAGCCGTCAGTACAGAGTCAGCTCCGATCATTTCATCACTGGTAAATCAGATCAATTTCAAGTTTAGATGTTAGCGGTTATACTAACAAGGTGTTAACAAGACTAAATTAGTTAACATTAGCTAGCTAGATGCTTGTAGTCTAGCTATTACCATGCGTCTCTCTCTCATAGGTGGTGCGTGGGTTAAGTTTTGGGGAGGCTATTTTTTTCACCATAAAAATGCATCTTTATAAATAAAGCATTGCATGCGTCCATCATCGCATTTGCAGACTAACGTAAGCCTGTTAAACCTAACGTGATGGGTGGATTGGATAGTCATAATCCAGGCTATTAAAGCTCAATCTAATCACTGTGCATGGCTGAGCTCATAGTGGCATAGGCCTAGAGGCTATATCAGAGACATTTCTTCTCTTTCATTTGCACAGAACAAAATGTGGCCTTTGAAAAACACATTTCATGCAATTCTATTCCACGTTATATGGCTGGAGACGTTAGCAGAATCTTTTTTAATATGACAACACACAGGGTAGCCTATTCTGCTGACACTGACAAACAGATCAATAAAAACAACCTTGTCTTGAATGCAGGCGATGCCTTTGAAAAGGGGAGACACACATTGTACAATAAATGACATCCATCTAGCCTGGAGGACATTGTAAAAACAAATACAAAAATAAAAACTGGTTTCATAAGTGGAGGGAAAATGTATGGATATTACAGCATAGGGCAAAGGCCTCAATGGAATAGGACAATCGGATGCGTTGTCTATTGGATGTTCCAGCCCAACAATAGATTCAATCTTTATACGCCACTAAAACACCTGAATGAATTAAACACAAGCAAACAATCAAGAGCCTTGATGGTACAGGTGACCTGAAGAAGTGATATTCTAATATCAGGTGTGCTTTTCATTTGTTTATGTACTGTAGGTTCACTAGCTGACCTCTATCAGGACACCCATGTTGACTGGATTCTCAGCAGAATCAGTTTCTACCTTTTCCAGATATGAAAAGACATCCCTCAGGTAGACAAAATGGTTGTCATATGCTGTGAATCTGAATGATGATGTTGTGCCATTTGAGTAGAGAGCACCTTTCACTTTGTCTTCATGACAAAAGTGTCCCATTAAACCGAATGGTGTATCAATAACTGCTGATCAAACAGAAACATTTTCACAGTAATGTGGTTATGTACACATTAATATACGAAATGTCATTTGGAACAACATGCAAAAGACTATTGTTTATGATATTGTAAACATTCTGTACTTAAACAATAGGCTATATTGTTGTATGTGTGAAATGAAAAGTATTGTGTGTTATCTCTGCTTTGCCTTAACCTATTAAATAAAATGTATGTCTTATAGCCCAATTATTTGTATTTAATTTTACAATTTAAACACATTTGAAATTGTTGTAGTAGTCTTATGCAAACCATGTTCATTTATTACAGTGGCACAATGCCACTCAGGCCTTCTGGGAGAAAAGTATCTGGCATTGAACTTTGTAGTAGTAGTTGTGTGTATGCTAAGGATCTCATCATGTCCTGCTTCCAGATGGATTTGCACTAAACAATTCCATGTCAGCACAAGGAATGTACAAAATCTGGTATAATGGTTAGCCTCATTTACATTGTCCAGGTCCGGCTCCAGGCATAAGCGGGACCCAGAATAGCAGAATACACAAGGTGTTTGAAAATGTGGTTGTGCATCAACAGTTTTTCTCTTGTTTTGTCAGTCACTGACAGTCACCCAATTAGCCATGTCAGCCATAGCCACAGGAAGTAGTTTGGGGGTGGTGGTGCTGCGTAGATTTTTTTTACAAATATTTTATTCTGATTATTCAGGGGGTGTTGCAGCAGAGATTATGACTATGAGGTTGAAAAGTGGCAGAATTGCCCTTTACAACTGTAATAATTTCTGTCCACCCCATGGCAAAGTGTGTAGAACTGCAGAAAACTTGCCTTAAAACAGCAAAACGTTCTCCGTTCCCCATGGCAAAATGAGTAGAATTTAATGAAATTTGTTATAAAATTTACATTTTTTCTCTTTGTATAAACCTTTGCCATGGTTTATACATATATATCATGTGACTTTTAAACTGTATTTTCGTTTACAACATTTGCTAACATAGGTACAAATATAAACCATGGTATACAAGGATGTTGGTCACCTCCCTGACCAGTTCCCTTCTCCCCCAATTTCTCAGTTTGGCCGCTTAGCCAGCTCCAGGAAGAGTCTTGATGGTTCCAAACTTCATCAATTTAAGAATGATGGAGGCCACTGTGTTCTTGCAGACCTTAAATGCTGCAGAAATGTTTTGGTACCCTTCTCCCGATCTGTGCCTCGACACAATCCTGTCTCAACGCTCTACGGACAATTCCTTCAACCACATGGCTTGGTTTTTGCTCTGACATGCATTGTCAACTGTGGGACCTTATATAGACAGGTGTGTGCCTTTTCCAAATCATGTCCAATCAATTTAATTTTCCACAGGTGGACCCTAATCAAGTTGTAGAAACAGCTCAAGGATGATCAATGGAAACAGGATGCACCTGAGCTGAATACTTATGTAAATAAGGTATTTCTGTTTTTTTTATTTTTAATACATTTGCAAACATTTCGAAAACCCTTTTTTTTCACTTTGTCATTATAGGATATTGAGTGTAGATTGCAGACTTTTTATTTAATCAATTTTAGGTTAAGGCTGTAATGTAATAAAATGTGGAAAAAGGCAAGGGGTCTGAATACTTTTCGAATGCACTGTATATGGATCCTACAGCTATCCTATTTTTGACTGTTTAGGTATTAAGGCTTGCATATCTGTTGTATCTTTTGATTTTCATTCTCAATTTTTTTATTCATTACCCACTCTTACTCGTCAAGTTGGCTAACTTAATTGTTATTATTATTGTTATTATACCTAAAGACCCAAAATATGCTGGTTAAGAGCTCTCACATAAGGCTGCCACTCGCTGTTATGCTAGCAAGGAAGGAGGAAGGATTTCTGGTGGGCTTTCTGTGTGGGGAGTGACCAATGGGTGGGTTTCCCTGTGGGTCCTGCATTTTATTTAATATCTATGGGCACTAAAGTAATTCACCTGATTCACCTGATCAACACTAAAGATAACAATTACACAAAAAAAACAATGGCAACACTAGCTATACTCGTGGAATTTGACAGCCCTTAATATTGCTATCAAGCGTACCAACTGTCTTAGTATTCTAGCAAGAAACCATATCGATATAGCAATGCTCCAAAAAACACACCTGCTCCAAAAAGGACACACAAAAGAGAGAACCATTTGTACAAACTGGCTACTTTTTCATGAGCCCCAAACAAATCTAAGGGTGTAATCATAATGATACATAAGAAACTCAAAATCACCATCCTTGGTAAAGGCGAAGACCAAGAAGGCAGATGCCTTTGTTAATGTGTATGCTCCAAATATATATGACCCTACGTTTCCTTGAACAGCAGTTAGAATTAACTGAATTCCAACTGGTTATTGAGACAGATATGAATGTCATTCTGGACATGCGGGACAAATCCAATAAGACCAACAATCCACAGGCAACCAAGGCTCTCGAACATATACTCTCTGATTACAACCTCATCGATGCCTGGCGAGCTCATAACCCTGAAGCAAAAGACTACACTTTCTAGTCAAACAGGCAAAATAAACGTTCTCCCGAATCGATTTCGTACTATTATCTACTCTATTTTCTTTAATCAAGAAAATAGAAATGAGCCGATCATGCATAATACACATTTCAGAATCCCCTAAAAAAGAGCCACAAGATGGTGCTTTCATATTTCCTCACTACAAAATCCTTTCACTTTATGTGAACAATTTGAAACTGAATTGAATTAATTGATAATTATTAGCAAAAACTCAATGATCCTCAGATTTCATGGGACGCCATTAAATGTTTTGTTAAAAACGATGCAACTGCATTTGCATCTGGGCTGAATAAATCACAATTAGATATCAGAATGGGAAAAGGTATTAACGATGTTAGAGCGTTCTCAATAAACACTTTTTGAGACCACGTAGTCAAGACAGAACTAAATCTATTGATAAGACTGAGAGCAGAACTTGCCATCCATCGAATTAGACCCAACCATTACTTCCATGGTAATCCACCCAGTCGACTACTGGCTAACATGCTTTGCATGATCAATTAGCAGATATTGCAGCTATTGAATCTGAATCAGGTGAATTACTATCATTTACATTTTTACATTTAAGTCATTTAGCAGACGCTCTTATCCAGAGCGACTTACAAATTGGTGCAGTCACCTTATTATATCCAGTGGAACAACCACTTTACAATAGTGCATCTAAATCTTTTAGGGGGGGGGGGGGGGGTTAGAAGGATTACTTTATCCTATCCCAGGTATTCCTTAAAGAGGTGGGGTTTCAGGTGTCTCCGGAAGGTGGTGATTGACTCCGCTGTCCTGGCGTCGTGAGGGAGCTTGTTCCACCATTGGGGTGCCAGAGCAGCGAACAGTTTGGACTGGGCTGAGCGGGAACCGTGCTTCCTCAGAGGTAGGGGGGCTAGCAAGCCAGAGGTGGATGAACGCAGTGCCGTTGTTTGGGTGTAGGGCCTGATCAGAGCCTGACGGTATGGAGGTGCCGTTCCCCTCACAGCTCCGTAGGCAAGCACCATGGTCTCGTAGCGGATGCGAGCTTCAACTGGAAGCCAGTGGAGAGAGCGGAGGAGCGGGGTGACGTGAGAGAACTTGGGAAGGTTGAACACCAGATGGGCTGCGGCGTTCTGGATGAGTTGTAGGGGTTTAATGGCACAGGCAGGGAGCCCAGCCAACAGCGAGTTGCAGTAATCCAGACGGGAGATGACAAGTGCCTGGATTAGGACCTGCGTCGCTTCCTGTGTGAGGCAGGGTCTTACTCTGCGAATGTTGTAGAGCATGAACCTACAGGATCGGGTCACCGCCTTGATGTTAGTGGAGAACGACAGGGTGTTGTCCAGGATCACGCCAAGGTTCTTAGCACTCTGGGAGGACACAAGGGAGTTGTCAACCGTGATGGCGAGATCATGGAACGGGCAGTCCTTCCCCGGGAGGAAGAGCAGCTCCGTCTTGCCGAGGTTCAGCTTGAGGTGGTGATCCGTCATCCACACTGATATGTCTGCCAGACATGCAGAGATGCGATTCGCCGCCTGGTTATCAGAAGGGGGAAAGGAGAAGATTAATTGTGTGTCGTCTGCATAGCAATGATAGGAGAGACCATGTGAGGATATGACAGAGCCAAGTGACTTGGTGTATAGCAAGAATAGGAGAGGGCCTAGAACAGAGCCCTGGGGGACATCAGTGGTGAGAGCGCGTGGTGCGGAGACAGATTCTCGCCACGCCACCTGGTAGGAGCGACCTGTCAGGTAGGACGCAATCCAAGCGTGGGCCGCGCCGGAGATGCCCAACTCGGAGAGGGTGGAGAGGAGGATCTGATGGTTCACAGTATCAAAGGCAGCAGATAGGTCTAGAAGGATGAGAGCAGAGGAGAGAGAGTTAGCTTTAGCAGTGCGGAGAGCCTCCGTGACACAGAGAAGAGCAGTCTCAGTTGAATGCCCAGTCTTGAAACCTGACTGATTAGGATCAAGAAGGTCATTCTGAGAGAGATAGCAGGAGAGCTGGCCAAGGACGGCACGTTCAAGAGTTTGAGAGAAAAGAAAGAAGGGATACTGGTCTGTAGTTGTTGACATGGGAGGGATCAAGTGTAGGTTTTTTCAGAAGGGGTGCAACTCTCGCTCTCTTGAAGACGGAAGGGACGTAGCCAGCTGTCAAGGATGAGTTGATGAGCGAGGTGAGAAGGTCTCCGGAAATGGTCTGGAGAAGAGAGGAGGGGATAGGGTCAAGTGGGCAGGTTGTTGGGCGGCCGGCCGTCACAAGACGCGAGATTTCATCTGGAGAGAGAGGGGAGAAAGAGGTCAAAGCACAGGGTAGGGCAGTGTGAGCAGGACCAGCGGTGTCGTTTGACTTAGCAAACGAGGATCGGATATCGTCAACCTTCTTTTCAAAATGGTTGACGAAGTCATCCGCAGAGAGGGAGGAGGGGGGGAGGGGGAGGAGGATTCAGGAGGGAGAAGGTAGGAAAGAGCTTTCTAGGGTTAGAGGCAGATGCTTGGAATTTAGAGTGGTAGAAAGTGGCTTTAGCAGCAGAGACAGAAGAGGAGAATGTAGAGAGGAGGGAGTGAAAGGATGCCAGGTCCGCAGGGAGGCGAGTTTTCCTCCATTTCCGCTCGGCTGCCCGGAGCCCTGTTCTGTGAGCTCGCAGTGAGTCGTCGAGCCACGGCGCAGGAGGGGAGGACCGAGCCGGCCTGGAGGATAGGGGACAGAGAAAATCAAAGGATGCAGAAAGGGAGGAGAGGAGGGTTGAGGAGGCAGAATCAGGAGATAGGTTGGAGAAGGTTTGAGCAGAGGGAAGAGATGATAGGATGGAAGAGGAGAGAGTAGCGGGAGAGAGAGAGCGAAGGTTGGGACGGCGCAATACCATCCGAGTAGGGGCAGAGTGAGAAGTGTTGGATGAGAGCGAGAGGGAAAAGGATACAAGGTAGTGGTCGGAGATTTGGAGGGGAGTTGCAATGAGATTAGTGGAAGAACAGCATCTAGTAAAGATGAGGTCAAGCGTAATGCCTGCCTTGTGAGTAGGGGGGGAAGGTGAGAGGGTGAGGTCAAAAGAGGAGAGGAGTGGAAAGAAGGAGGCAGAGAGGAATGAGTCAAAGGTAGACGTGGGGAGGTTAAAGTCACCCAGAACTGTGAGAGGTGAGCCATCCTCAGGAAAGGAACTTATCAAGGCGTCAAGCTCATTGATGAACTCTCCAAGGGAACCTGGAGGGCGATAAATGATAAGGATGTTAAGCTTGAAAGGGCTGGTAACTGTGACAGCATGGAATTCAAATGAGGAGATAGACAGATGGGTCAGGGGAGAAAGAGAGAATGTCCACTTGGGAGAGATGAGGATTCCAGTGCCACCACCCCGCTGGCTCGATGCTCTAGGGGTATGCGAGAATACGTGGGAAGACTATCAGAACCTAAATGAATCAACCAAAGATTCTTTCGTTTCTATAAAGAATTGTACACGTCTGATAGTAAATCCACACCAAGCCAGATCCTTTTTAAAAGATAATTAACTTGGTTTCTCTCAAGTGAGGAAGCCGGCTTGCTGGGAGGCCAAATCTCTCTCCATGAACTCAAGGGCATTGGATAACATGAATAAAGGCAAATCACCTGGTTGTGACGGTATTCCTCCTGAGGTCTATTTAAAATGTTGGAACCAATTAGGTCCATTATTACTTGAAATTATTAACACAGCTGTTCACAAAGGTTCATTTGAAAGGGCTGTAAATACGGCAGGTATCCTAGTGGTTAGAGTGTTGGGCCAGTAACCGAAAGGTTTGCAGGATCGAATCCCCAAGCTGACAAGATAAAAATCTGTTGTTCTGCCCCTGAACAAGGCAGTTAACCCACTGTTCCCGGTAGGCCGTTATTGTAAATAAGAATTTGTTCTTAACTGACTTGGCTATTTAAATAAAGGTTAAATAAAAAAATACAGCACTAATTTAGCTTTTATTAAAAAAAGATAAGGATGCCAACCAGTGCTCTCATTATCACCCCCTATATTTAATAATCACAGATAAACTATTTTCTCAAATTTTGTTGTCCTGTCTCAAAACTTACTTGCCAAAATTGATACATCTGGATCAAAGCGGTTTGTTAAACTATTATCCTCAGATAACCTCCGTCTATTACATATCGTACATACTTAATCAGAAACTAAAGCTCCTTGGGCAGTTCTATATCTAGATTTTACTATCTATGGAACCCCTGGCCCAGGCAATTCGACAATCGAAAGAAATGACACCAATATCTCTAAATTCTACGGATCACGTCATCTCATTATACACTGACGATATGTTACATTATCGAAACAATGCATCTCAATCCCACCCAAAGGCTTTGAAGAGCAAAGACAAATTCAGCTCCAAGTTATAAAATAAATCTAACTAAATCAGCCCTTCTGCCTCAAGACCCTGACGGAGGACTCCATCTCTACTTATGGAATCCCAATCGTTTCCCATTTTAAATATTTGGGAATAGATTATTTCCTTCCTTAGATAAAACCATTGCCAGAAACTATAACAGAAAACACAAATCAATTCAATCCGACCTCAGTATATGGACTAATGCCCCAGTTGCTTTAACCGGCAGAATATCTATTGTCAAAATGAATATATTGCCATGGCTGAATTTCTGTAGTTCAATGCTTCTCTTAACTGTGTTCGAACACCCATACTAACATACTGTATACTACATACTTAATGAGTATTTACTACATACTATTAGTTCATTTTAGTATACTGTAAATTAACGGTATTGTTTCAGTTGAGCGTACTAGAGCTTTGCCTGTCTACCGAAAGTTGATGCTGTTGCTATGCAACCTCTTGCTAGCTTGTTAGCATAACAAATGCCTAGCTAAACATTTTATGGTTTCGGGTGTGTTCATAAATTCATTCTGGAGTGCCAGAGTGCGCTCTGGTGGATCATCGTTCGTTAATTCAGAGTGTTTCGTTCTCGGAGCGTTCAGACTCTTTGGCCGAGGAGTAGGGTTGATCCAAGCGTTCAACGGCAGTCAAGCACACAAGCTAACTGGCTAACGTTGGCTAGCTACTTCCAGACACAAATGAGAGAACACCTCACTCTGACCATTTTACACGCCCTAGCAGAGCTGGTTAGGCTGTTTTCATGTTATCCAGAGCGTTGGTGACTGTAACTGTGCTGCTGACAACAATTTAATTACACTTTTTTTTGCACGTTTACTGACACCGGCCATATTCAATGGGTGTTGAGCGTTTGTAAATTCATCAGTTGTTCTGCGCGAGAGTGCTCTGAAATCGGAGCAGATAGACAGAATTAACAATGTCCATTGAAACGCACAACGACTACACCACTTAGCTAAGAATGATGTGAATAATCAAGTCAATAAACATTGAGTAGTTAGTTGGATAGCAGATAGTTAATATACTGCCTGGCAAGTTCGAGTAGCCAACTAACGTTAGCTAACTATCTAACATACCGGTACATACTGCTGTAATGATATGCGGTTCGTAAGGATAGCGTAGCTGTCAGCCAACATAACGTGTAGTGTAACTTGTTTGAAATATCATTACTTTATTACATTGCTCAACATTTGTCATAATTAGTTGAAGCATTGAATTTGAATCTGCTCTCGTCGGATATCGGCTGCATATTTTCCGCCCTTTTCTTCAAATCTGAAAACATTGAAGCCACGCCTATTTTCAGAAGAATTGCATTATGGGCCATAAAAGTATGGAAATAGTATCCATTGAATGTATACTTCGTATTTTGGCGAATTTAGTACGACATCCGGGAACTTTTGGCATACTAACTATATCCATACTATGCTTTGTCATTATGGGGTATTGTTTGTAGATTGAGGGGGGGAAACTATTTAAAAAAAACTTAGAATAAGGCTGTAACGTAACAAAATGTGGAAAAAGTCAAGGGGTCTGAATATTTTCCGCATGCATTGTATATATAAAGTGTGCAACTCTATTTTTTAGCGGGCTAGAGAGCACGTGCCAATACCAAAGTGGGTTCACGAGCTACATAACGCAATTTTTTTGTGGGAAAACCATCAGTAGAGTTGAAAATGCGATGGAAACCCATTTAACTTGTAGTTTTTATTCGGTACATGGGAATTTAACCGCAAAAGGTATTTTTATGTGCTCTACGTCATCATGCACATCCTTTTATCCTCAAAAAGTCAATTTGATCTAAACACATCTCTGGTGGGAAAATGTGCATAATGTTTTTATGCTGATTTTTTTATATTTGTATTAAATCTGTTGACAATTGGTTGGAAACCTAGGTATTGAGAGAGATTCAGGCTCCCAGCAGGGCGGCTTCCTCTTCAAGCATGCCATGACAAGAAAATTTGTATATTTTGAATCAGGGAAGGATGGAGAACAATACACACTTTCTTTTAGATTTTTTTGGAAGATTAAAACCTAAATAAAAAAATTTGTTGATTGTTCTCCATCCTCCCCCGATTCAGAATATACAATTTTCATGGCTATTGATGAGAGAAAACCGAACATCAGTATAAAACTAATTTTACCTCGGTGCTGAACTGAACAATATACCTACCTGCTCTCTAAAAGGTTGGGTAAACAATACTCACTGGAGAAATCATCCGAAGGAGGGAAATTGCGCCCCTCTGTCTCAGTATGTGTAGCCATTGTATCTGATGCTGTCTGGAGCAAAAGAGTATAACATGTTGCCAATGTAGCATTTAATTGACTAATGCCAGCAAGAATTTGGCATCCCTTGATACAATTTTTTAAAATAAAATAATTGGCCAATAAGCATTGAGCTGAGCTCAACTCAACTCAACTTTTTTATTTTACCTTTATTTAACTAGGCAAGTCAGTTAAGAACAAATTCTTATGTTCAATGACAGCCTAGGAAAAATGGGTTAACTGCCTTGTTCAGGAGCAGAATGACAGATTTTTACCTTGTCAGCTCAAGGATTTGCAAACCTTTCGGTTACTAGTCCAACACTCTAACCACTAGGCTACCTGCCACCCTGTGTGTTGTCCTGGTGCAGCAAAACTCAGCTGAAGGGAGGCCAGTTTGGATTTGGCTTCAGACCAATCAAATCACATCCTAAGCAAAAACTCATTTTCAGGAAAAACGTGTCTGTTTCTGGTCTGCTTGTGTTGATGTTCTGCACTAGCTAGCTTGCTAAATTGTCCCTTTCCTAAGCCATGGATGGGGATTTGTGGTTTTCACTTTCTCTGTACAGGCCAATGATTATGATCGAACCATAAATGAATATGTTGTGCCACTGGCATGAGATCACTGTTCAATATGTCGCCTAGTAGGCTCGTGTTAACTTGTTAGCTAGAAAACTTTGCTGGTTCTGTGGTTCATTGTTGCCCATGCGAGGAAGTTAGGCTAGCATTTTAGCTCGGTAGCCTTTGACAACAGAAATAAAAAGTGTACTGTATGACCGAGCCATAGTCAGAACGTTTTGCCAACAAGGAGGATGGCATTGGCGTTCAACAAGTCTACAAGTTGGGTGAGTCAACATTTTTTGTTTTAAACAAACACAGAAATACTGGTCAGCCACATAATATTGAGCAACATTATAAAAATAATTATGTTCAATCAATCTTTAAATTTGTTTTCAGTGTATTAAACTAAGCATATAGCCTTGTTGATATGGTGCTGGAATAGTGCTCCTGTTGTCTGTGGACTTCACCTGACAAAAGTATGTGTAGTTGAATTTATTCTGCCACTATCTGACTTGTCTTTTCGTTGTCACTGCCTTATTGTATATCATGGTGGTGTATGAATGAATTGTTTATAAGTAAACAACGTAATCCGACTTCTTACTTGCTTGGCTTCCTCAGTGATTGTATCCACGCACATCTACTGGCTACAAATGTACTGCTATAAATGGACGCACGTGGCATTCTGGCGACTTTGACAAAAACTGTTTCATATCGGAATTGTCTGTTCACGCGCAAATCTAGCCACTCATTGGCTAGAATGTTCCCACCTGATCTCGCCTCCTCCCACCTGCCTTTTGCGGACAATTAGTCGACTGACAGCTCTATCTTGTCAAATATAATAGATACTCTTTGGTATAGCCTCTCCATTTCGGTCGTCACTAGTTAACACAGCCACAAAGTCATAAACCCCGCCCTTTTCTACAGTGTATCTTCTTAAAATCTTTTGAAACCTAACCTTATCCTCAACCACACTAAGCTTAATACCTGAAAATTCAATTAAGACCCTAAAGCTAATATTTGTTCATGAATTTGTACGATAAAGCCACAGACTTGTATTATCCAGCGGGAGCCCCTCCCTTTCACTTCTAACCAAGTCAGTCGCATTTTAGTGACGTTAAAGAAACTTCCGTTGCTAGGTCTGCTGCGTGCACTTCCTACACACGTGTTGCAATTCAGAAGTTGTTGGAACACTGAAAAGGTATTTCTTTATCTGTGTTTAACGTTGTAAAATCGTTTGGTTTTAAGGTCGAGGTGTCGGCTGCTGTTAGGAGGATCTGAAACAAATGATCAGAACCGGCATAGTTAGCCACAATAACATGTCTGGGAAACAAGCTAGCATGTTAGCCCGGCTACTGTTTGAACCAAATATGATAATTTGACTTCTCCAATTATTAACGTTAGTTTGTAGGCATAACGTTAGATGGGAAGCCATCTCTCCCTGTTGCTTCACATACTTTAGTGAATTACGAGCACCTAGTCTGATTAATCAGTTTCTAATACATCATTATTTGGGATAGCTACTCTGCAAAATCGTGTAAACGTTCTTTACAAGCCAGAATACTGTTTACATTTACACTTACTCTACCGGTTGTCTGATCTTCACATGTAGGCAATTTGAGACAATATATCCACAGAAAACTTAACGTTAAACCCACTTTCTAGAGTGCGGTGCTGAAGAAGACATGTATATTACCTGACGCATGTGACATTATTGCTTTCGTCCCTCTCCTCGCCCTTAACCAGGGACGCTTAGCACACAACTGACTCCCTCGAAGCATCGTTACTTATCGCTCCACAAAAGCCTCGGTCCTTGCAGAGTATGGGAAACAACAACTTCAAGGTCTCAGAGCGAGTGACATCACCGATTGAAACGCTATTAGCGCGCACCCCGCTAACTAGCTATCCATTTCACACCGGTTACACATGTGTAAAAGCCTGCTGACTTCACTTAGTGTGCATGTGCTCGTGTCTTCGGTCATGAGCAAATGTGTGCACATGTTGCATACATACTAACTGAAGTCGGCAGGTATTTAAATTGTTTTGCAGGTGACAGGTAAATGATAGTCCCACTAAACCCAAACCAGATGGGATGGTGTATCGCTGTGTGCCTTGAATTCTAAATGAATCACAAACCTTGTCACCAGCCGGCTCTCAAAGACATGGCGGTTGAAACCAAAAATCGCAAATTTGGACTCCAGACCAAAGGACAAATTTCTACCGGTCTAATGTCCATTGCTCGTGTTTCTTGGCCCAAGCAAGACTCTTCTTATTGGTGTCCTTTAGTAATGGTTTCTTTGTAGCAATTCGACCATGAAGGCCTGATAAACGCAGTCTCCTCTGAACATTTGCTGTTGAGATGTCTTGAAATCTGTGAAGTGTTTATTTGGGCTGCAATTTGAGGCTGGTAACTCTAATAACGTATCCTCTGCAGCAGAGGTAACTCTGCTCCTCCATTCCTGTGGCGGTCCTCATGAGCCAGTTTCATCATAGCGCTTGATGTTTTTTTGCGACTGCACAGGAAACGTTCTAAGTTCTTGAAATTTTCCGTATTGACTGACCTTCATGTCTTAAAGTAATGATGGACTGTCGTTTCTCTTTGCTAATTTGAGCTGTTCTTGCCAGAATATGGACTTGGTCTTTTACCAAATAGGGCTATCTTCTGTATACCATCTCTACCTTGTCACAACACAACTGATTGGCTCAAACGCATTAAGAAGGAAATTAATTATTTTAACAAGGCACACCTGTCAATTGAAATGCATTTCAGGTGACTACCTCATGAATCTGGTTGAGTGAATGCCAAGAGTGTGCAATGCTCTCAGGGCCAAGGATGGCTATTTGAAGAATCTTAAATGTAAAATATATTTTGACTTAACACTTTTTTGCTTACTACATGATTCCATATGTGCTATTTCATAGTTTTGATGTCTTCACTATTATTCTGCAGTGTAGAAAATAGTAAAAATAAAGAGAAACCCTTGAATGACTAGGTGTTCTAAAACCTTTGACCGGTAGTGTATGCGCACAGTTCTGCCTGCCCTTCCTCTCTCCCTTGCGCTACCCTGCCTGCTGTTTTCTAATGACTGGATGTGTTCAGTCTTCGGTCTGTTGTGTGTAGAATATCCTAGTTTAGGCCGTTTATGGGACCGATGTCGCAGGGATACAGTATCTTCGGGCCAGTCTTTGTTGCTGAGTGGGTGGGGGTGTTTTTGTCTCATGAAATTACAGTAGGCTACCTGTATAGCCTGTATCAATTACCCTTTTCAGATATAATGTTATGTGGCCCCTTAAAATCGCCTCGGTTATGGCGTGTTTGTCTGTCAGGGTAGACTACACTACAGCTTTTTAAACGCAGACACATGAACCTGAACTGTCCATTTTGTCACATCCCTAGTTATTGAGTTTCAACATTTTCTATATGCCGTGTAGACATGATTAGTGTGTTAACTTCTGTGCAGCATGAGTGGGGAGCTATGATGCAGCCCAGACTCCCAGTGCAGGGCAGGCTAGCAATGAGTAACTGGAGCAGGGCACAGTGTCCGTCTCACTCTATAAGGGGGACGGACCTCGGCTGCGCTGATAGACATGAGTATGCAAGTTGATCCATGAGACACATTTGACAGAAGTAACAAATTCTAGTACTGGACTGTTTTTCATGGTCTAGTAGGGGGGAAAAGTACAGAAGTTTTGGTATACTATGCAACGCTACAAGCTATTTGACATGCATCATTTTTTTTAAAGACCAATGAGTTTGGTCTGTTTCGTATGTTTTTTATTTTTGCCTTTGTAAAAAATGGTTCTACTTGTATCGTCCCAGCCCTAGCTCCGACCCCTAATCCATCCCTGAGCAGAAAGGATGGCCGGTGACGTGGAACGGCTGTTGATCCAGTTTCAGGATGAAGCGGGGGAGCCGCTGGGTTCTCCCTTTGATGTCCCGCTGGACATAACACCTGACAAACTACAGCTGGTCTGCAATGCACTGCTACAGAAGGTACACACAATGCTCACACACCGCAACGTATTGCCTTAAATCCCCACGGACAGCCCCATGATCCACACTTAACTTCCATCTCTCTAACCCTGCCTCTTACTCCCCTCCCTCGACTCTGTCCTGGGCTGTTGTGATAGTTTATTTGGATCACCGTTAGATTTGACTAATACCTCTTCTCCATATCGCTCCAGGAGGAGCCGGTACCGTTGGCGTTTTTTGTGCGTGGCGAGGCGGAGGTGGTAGAGAGCCTGAGGGTGTGTGTGAAGGCGCTGGGGGCGGAGACTGAGACGGTTCTACCCGTAGTGTACCAACCCCAGGCGGTGTTCAGGGTCAGGGCTGTTGCTCGCTGTACCTCCTCACTACAGGGACACACAGAGGCTGTCATCTCTGCCGCATTCAGCCCTACTGGGAAGTAAGTATATACACACACACACACACACACACACACACACACACACACACACACAAAGACGAAGATATACACATACCGACAGAGATATACACACACGCTGGGCTAGCTATAATGTGTGTGTTCCTCAGGTACCTGGCCAGTGGTTCTGGAGACACTACAGTGAGGTTCTGGGACCTGACCACCGAGACACCACAACATACCTCCAGAGGTACACACACTAGTGTTGTTACGATACCAGAATTTTGACTTCGATACCAGGTTTAGTATGACGATACCGAAAACGATACCACAACCAAAAAAAAACGAAGTGTTTTAGCCAGACTAACCAGGAGGTGCTCACCCAGTGGCACTTCACATTTTAGTAAAGAAAACTGCTGTGAAGAGTAAGACAATATTCACAACATAGTGACACAATTAGTCTTTATAGAATAAAAATCTTATTTAATCAATACAGTGCTTTCAGAAAGTATTCAGACCCCCTTGACTTTTTCCACGTTTTGTTACACTACAGCCTTATTCTAAAATTCTACACACAATACCCCATAATGAAAAAGCAAAAAAAGGCTTTTAGAAATGTTTACTAATGTATAAAAAATAAACTGAAATATGACATTTACATAAGTACTCAGATCCTTGACTCAGTACTTTGTTGAAGCACGTTTGTTAGCAATTACAGCCTCGAGTCTTCTTGGGTATGATGTTACAAGCTTGGCACACCTGTATTTGGGGAGTTTCTCCCGTACTTCTCTGCAGATCCTCTAAAACTTTGTCAGGTTGGATGGGGGAGCATCGCTGCACAGCTTTTTTCAGGTCTCTCCAGAGATGTTCGATCGGGTTCAAGCCAGGGCTCTGGCGGGGCCACTCAATACTTGTCCCAAAACTACTCCTGTGTTTCTTGGCTGTGCGCTTAGGGTTGTTGTCCTGTTGGAAGGTGAACCTTCGCCCCAGTTTAATCTCCTGAGTGCTCTGGAGCAGGTTTTTATCAAGGATCTCTCTGTACTTTACTCTGTTCATCTTTCCCTCGATCCTGACTAGTCTCGCAGTCCCTGCTGCTGAAAAACATCCCCTGAGCATGATGCTGCCACCACCAGGCTTTACTGTAGGGATGGTGCCAGGGTTCCTCCAGACGTGACATCTGGCATTCAGGCCAAAGAGTTCAATCTTGGTTTCATCAGACCAGAGAATCTTGTTTCCCATGGTCAGAGTCCTTTAGGTGCCGTTTGGCAAACTCCAAGCGGGATGTCATGTGCATTTTACTGAGGAGTGGCTTCGGTCTGGACACTACCATAAAGGCCTGGTGGAGTGCTGCAGAGATGGTTGTCCTTATGGAAGGTTCTCCCATCTCCACAGAGGAACTCTGGAGCTCTGTCAGTGACCATCGAGTTCTTGGTCACCTCCCTGACCAAGGCCCTTCTCCCCCGATTGCTCAGTTTGCCTGGGCCGGCCAGCTCTAGGAAGAGTCTTGGTGGTTCCAAACATCTTCCATTTAAGAATGGAGGCATTTGTTCTTGGGGACCTTCAATGCTGCAACTATTTTTTGGTACCCTTAGATCTGTGCCTCAAAACAATCCTGTCTCGGAGATCTACGGACAATTCCTTCGACCTCATGGCTTGGTTTTTGCAGGTGTGTGCCTTTCCAAATCATGTTCAATCAATTGAATTTACCACAGGTGGACTCCAAGTTGTAGAAACATTTCATGATCAATGGAATCAGGATGCACATGGGTCTAAAGCAAATGGTCTGAATACTTATATAAGTAAAGGTATTTCTGTTTTAAATTTTTAATACATTAGCAAACATTTCTAAACCTCTTTTTGCCTCGTCGTTATGGGGTATTGTGTGTAGATTGATAAGGAAAATGTTTAACAAAATGTGGGATGAGTCAAGGGCTAGGTGTAGGATATTTACTATCCCATACCAGTGAAAACATAGCTATGTTATGGCAGTACACAAACAAGATCTAGCTCACGTATTTTGCCAGCTAGAGAAGGAGCCACATTCATTTAGGAAATGTAGGAAGTGAAGGCTTGTACCGTCTATGACCGCATCAGCAGTTGGCTACCACCAGCTGGTAGACATGTTTACATTTGGTTAGCTTCATCAGTGTTCTATATATGGAAGATGTGAGCTGAATGTGGTAGCTCTATAGATGGCTAACATTAGCATAGAGGTAGGAAGCTAGCTAGCTCTTTCACTTACCCGGTTCACTTCCATGCCAGTGATGATGCTCGCGGCCTCTGCTGGTGCTGCTGGCATCTACTTTGTGAAGCAAATTTTTTCAGAAGCCCTCCTTCCATTGTTGATACCCATGGAAGTTCTCAGGGATTAAATGTGCCACACAGATTGACGGGTAGACACCCAATTTCACCCGCCTCACTTACAAAAATATATCCCACTTTTTTTTTCTTCTTTTTAAAAAAAGTTATTCATTCATCGTGTGATGCTGACCGCAGGGCGTTGTGGGATGGTTTCCCTAAGTAAAGCTGATTTGGAGAACACCTCAAACTTAAGTTATAGAACAACATTACAGTATTAGAACAATTTGATTTATGAGTTTGTCTTTTGGGAATGTTTCCTTGGGGTGCTCGAAGTTACTATTGTATGTGTTTCTTGCATTGAGAAATAGGTGCTACAATGCCTTTTAACCAAATATTGCTATTAGAATTTGACTTGCGATTTAAATAAACACTTTGATGATCTTTTGGAATCATGGAAATAGAACGATTATTCTAATTATGTTGCCTAGTTAGATTGTAATAATGGGCACTTTGAATAAAAAAAAAAAAAAGAAAACCCAGGTAGGCGTTCGTTGAATACTCATAGGTTTCCACTAGATGGCACAGCCACAATCCAAATTGTCTGTC
Source organism: Salmo trutta (assembly GCF_901001165.1). Classification (NCBI taxonomy): domain Eukaryota; kingdom Metazoa; phylum Chordata; class Actinopteri; order Salmoniformes; family Salmonidae; genus Salmo; species Salmo trutta. The sequence continues at coordinate 23,244,250 of NC_042962.1, forward strand.
TTAAAAATTATGTTAAACAAATGTGCTTTTGGTCTTAATTTAAGTTGAGGCATAAATTTAGCAGTGCGGTTAGGTTTAAAATCACATTTTAAGAAAGTGTGGTGTCGTGACGTGTTAGATACGTGACTTATAAGTTATAAATCTGTTTCTTACTATAGGCAGTTGGCTGCCTAGTGATTGCAACATTAAACTCGCCGATGTGAATAGTTGCCAATGATGTTTCGTTTCCAGGTCTTACTGAATTAGCAAGTTCAGCTAAAATGCACCAGCTGCGCATGATACACATCCTTATTCTAGTCTATTCACCCATTTGAAATCTTTATCTGCCATACTATACATGACACGGGTGGCATGTGTTGATCTTGCCTAGAATGGCATAACTGGGCACACTCATAAAACTGTTTTATAAAAATGTTGACTGTCATGGTTCATCCTTGTACAGTGCCTTCAGAAGGTATTCACTCCCCTTGACTTTTTCCACGTTTTGTTGTTACAGCCTGAATTTAAAATGGATTCGATTCAGATTTTTTTTGGGTCACTGGCCTAAACACAATACTCCGTAATGTCAGTGGAATTACGTTTTATGAAATGCTTACAAATGTAATTTAAAAATGAAAAACCGAAATGTCTTGAGTCAATAAGTATTCAACCCCTTTTGTAATGGCAAGCCTAAAGTTCAGGAGTAGAAATGTGCTTAGCAAGTCACACAAGTTGTATGGACTCACTCTTTGTGCAGTAATAGTGGTTAACATGTTGTTGTTTTTTTAACCCTGCTCATGCAATTATCTATCAGTCGTGCAGTGAATTTCAAACAGATTCAACCACAAAGACCAGGGAGGTTTTCCAATGCCTCGCAAAAAAGGGCACCTACCTATTGGTAGATGGGTTAAAAAAAAAGAATAATTGAATATCCCGTTGAGCATGGTGAAGTTATTAATTACACTTTGCATAGTGTGTCAATACACCCAATCACTACAAAGATGTAGGCGTCCTTCCTAACTCCGTTGCCGGCGAGGAAGGAAACGGCTCAGGGATTTCACCATGAGACAAGTGGGGACTTTAAAACAGTGACAGTTTAATGGTTGTGATGGGAGAAGAGAGCTAAGGATGGATCAACAACATTATAGTTACTCCACAATACTAAACTAATTGAGAGTGGAAAGAAGTACAGAATAAAAAAAATTCCAAAACATGCATCCTGTTTGCAACAAGGCACTAGTGTAATGTGGCATAGCATCTCACTTTTTATCCTGAATACAAAGTGTTATGTTTGGGGCAAATCCAACGCAACACCTTACTGAGTACCACTCTCCATATTTTCAAGCATAGTGGTGGCTGCGTCATGTTATCGGTATGCTTGTTATCGTTAAGGACCGGAGTTTTCAGGATAAAAAGAAATGGAATGGAGCTAAGCACAGGCAAAATCCTAGAGGAAAACCTGTTTCAGTCTGCTTTCCACCAGACCACTGGGAGATGAATTCACCTTTCAACAGGAGAGTAACCTACAACACAAAGCCAAATCTACACTGGAGTTGCTAACCAAGAAGACAGTGAATGTTCCTGCATTGCAGAGTTAAAGTTTTGTCTTAAATCTGCACGAAAATCTATGGCTAGACCTGAAAATGGTTGTCTAGAATTTTGAAGAGAATAATGGGCATATGTTGCACAATCCAGGTGGGGAAAGCTCTTAGACTTACCTAGAAAGACTTGCATCTGTAATTTCTGCGAAAGCTGCTTCTACAAAGTACTGACTCAGGGTCGTGAATATTGTACAGTATATAATTTATTTTTAAATGAATACTCTTGTCAGGTAATCGAATACTAACGTCCGTTCGAATATTCAAATAACCGGGCCATCACACACAGAGCAATGTGTGGAATTGATCGACCTGACCCTTGTGAACACTCTGTCTCCTCCCCTCCTTTAGGCCACTCCCACTGGGTGCTGACTATTTCCTGGTCACCTGACGGAAGGAAGCTGGCCTCTGGCTGCAAGAACAGCCAGGTGAGACACACTTACACCAGGGTTGGGGTCAATTCCACAAATTAAGTTCCCTCTCCCTAGAAAATCCATCAATTCAAAATTCTTAAATTGAGTAGTTCTAAAGCAGTTCTTAAATTGAGTCAATTCAACTAATCTCGAAATGTAATTATTCAAAAATACAATTCCTAATTCATTATTCTAGATAAATGAAAGCTGTTTAATATGAACAGTATGAAATAATGCCCAAAATACTCTCTTCCACTCGGTAATGGCTACTGTATTCGTTAGACAGGTTTTTCCCCAATTTGTTTGGCACAGTGTGGGAACAAAGCTCCATGCTTTAAAAATTATTACAATCGCTAAACCTTTTTTTGAGATTGGGCAACGCCTAAAACACATTTTCTACACTTTATTTTATTCAAACAACCATTTATGTAATATACCCATTATGTAACATTTAAACATGTTAATTTCTTAAATGCATAGTTCACAATCAGATTCATGATAGAAATAAGAGGCTTGTTCACAGCAGCCAGCCGTGGTCATGTGGGCAACACTCCCAGCAACAAGCAAATGTGTGCTTCCCCACCGGAGACTAGGGTTCAAGTCCTTTCATGAAAGCAGAAATACTGAAGGTAGAGTGGAGTTCCACTCTCAATAAAAATGGATGAGAGATTTATTCGTTCAGGAGTTAAATTAACATTCAGTGTTGTAAAATAACCCCTAGGTGTTAATAACCAGAGTTGAGTGTGATTTGTCTTTTTACTTTACTGTGTAAAGTAAACACTCATGCATTCAAAACCACACCCATCATTATCATATTTCCCAGCATACTTTATTGCAGGTTTTATATATATATATATATATATATTTTTTTTTTTTTTAAGTAATTTTTTGTTTCAGTATCTGTGTTAGGGTAAAACTAGACTGTTGCGGTATAGCCTTGTGATATGTAATGTATTTTCATAAAGGATTGCATTTTTAAGGATAGTATATTCACTTAGGCACTCACTTGGTGAAGGCTACATGGTTGATAAGAATTGAACGCAACAACCATCACTAGCAAACAGTCATGAGTGGTAATTCCAATGTTCACTAACAGGCACTCTGGGATATATGCAGATATTTGCATATATATGTGTGCCTTTAGAGTGAACCCTGGAATTACCACTCATGACTGTTTTTGAATGTGAAGTGTCATTGCATTCACTTGCATGTCCAGCCTCTTATCAAGGGCTGCATAAATTAATATGCATTTCTAAGTTTATTCAAATACCAGAAGATGCATGATAACCTTCAGGGTGGCGTTTATTTCCCTTTGAAATCCAACCAATCGGCGGATTTGCAGTATTTAGGATAGTTCATCACCCACCTTTTTGCATTGACTGATTGCAAGTTAAGGTGCATACAGTTGACCAGACAACCTAAACCATATGAACTGGCTCCACCGTCTCAACAACGGGTGCAGTAAATCCAACCACTGACGGATTGGAGTAGATAAAAAAATATATATTTCTTTGTGCAGCATAAAATAAAGAGCGTTCAATGTACACCAACACAAAGAATTGTAAAAAAAATTGACCAGTCAAACGGCATGCAGGGAAACATGTTAATCAGCCCCCTGACACCAGAATTGTTTGAGGTTAAAGGTAAGCAATGCAACATGTTGTAGCCCTCTGTAGCTCAGTTAGTAGAGCATGGCTCTTGTAACGGCAGTATATTGGGTTCCATATGACGTTGAAGAATGGTGCATTGTGGGTACTTTAGAAGATGTTCTCAGATAAGTTAATAAATATGTAAAAAACCCAGAACGTAACTGTTTGTAGTTATATGTAACCAGATTGTGACTACAACTGTCTTTGACCACACTGTTACTTTGGTGAGTAAAAACTCGTGCTTCCTACCCTTTAAGGGATAGTTCACCCAAATTACAAAATGACAATGCCATAGTTCAGACTGCTTAAGGGTAAGGAAACCAATGTGTAATTTGGTTGAACTATCACTTTAATTGGACAAAAATAATCCAACTGGAAATATATTGCATGTCAATTCCCAGAAAACATAAAAAATAATGTATACACATTCATGTATATAATTATTTGATTTAAAACAAAGTTTACATTCCATGTCAATGCTAAATGCACTAAATACATTCATTTGGAATTTGCACAATCATAATACAATTCAAGTTTTAAAATTCTAATTCCATTCCAAGGATGGTTTTCTTTTTCAATTCCAATTGAGACAGTCTAAACTATAATTCAATTCCCCAAATAGTATTTAAGATGGCTGCAATTCCAATTAAATTCTAAGTAATTTCTCCACTTCTTGCTTCAACCCCAGAATTGAATTTGAAATGACATTGGAATTGACACACACACACACTCACTGTTTCTCCTCAGATCTGTATCTGGGACCCAGTCTCAGGTGTGTGTGTGTGTGTGTGTGTGTGTGTGTGTTAACCAGTGTCTCTATCTGTGTAGATCTGTATATGGGACCCAGTGACAGGACAGCAGATGGGGAAGACCCTGACAGGACACACCAAGTGGATCACATGGATCTCCTGGGAACCTCTACACCTGTAAGATTATACTCTTCTGTTTATCTTTTCATCTCTCTCGTTTCTCCTTTCTCTCTAATATAACTATCTTGCGCGCTCTCTTCTCAGTAACCCAGAGTGCCGTTACCTGGCTAGCAGCAGTAAGGACGGAGCAGTGAGGGTTTGGGACGTTGTGTTGGGTCGCTGTGAGAGGATCCTGACGGGGCACACCCAGTCTGTTACCTGTGTGAAGTGGGGAGGAGACGGACTGCTATACACATCATCACAGGACAGGACCGTTAAAGTCTGGAGGGCTAAAGACGTAAGTGTGTGTGTGAGAGACCCTGGTCAAAAGTAGTGCACTATATAGGGAATAAGGTACCATTTGGGAGGCAGACATTCTACTTCATCTGACCCCTCTCCTCTTCCCCCTCCTCCTCAGGGGGTCCAGTGCAGGACTCTTCAAGGCCATGCTCACTGGGTCAACACCCTGGCTCTCAGTACTGACTATGTGCTACGGACCGGCGCCTTCGAACCCGCCGACGCTACCATCAACCCCCAGGACCAGACTGGCACATGTAAGTACACCTGTCCTCTGTGCCTCTCGCTCCTTCCTCTGTGCCTCTCGCTCCTTCCTCTGTGCCTCTCGCTCCTTCCTCTGTGCCTCTCGCTCCTTCCTCTGTGCCTCTCGCTCCTTCCTCTGTGCCTCTCGCTCCTTCCCCTGTGCCTCTCGCTCCTTCCCCTGTGCCTCTCGCTCCTTCCCCTGTGCCTCTTTCTTTGCTCTTTCTGACTCTACATACATACCTCTGTCTCTTCCTAACTCTGAGTAGTGATATTGAACATAGTTTTGACACCTCTGTTCTCTCCACAGTTGAGGAGCTCAAAGAGAAAGCCTTGCAGAGATACAACAAAGTCAGGGTGAGTGTCTCCTGTCTCTCTGTTGTGTATTTATTAGGATCCCCATTAGCTGCTGCCAAGGGGGTCCTGGGGTCCACTGAACCTCTGATCCTTTGTGTAGGGTGAGGCCCCGGAGCGTCTTGTGTCAGGCTCTGATGACTTCACCTTGTTCCTCTGGAACCCAGCAGAGGATAAGAAGCCACTGGCGAGGCTGACGGGTCACAGCGCTCTGGTCAACGAGGTTCTGTTCTCCCCCGACACACGCCTTCTTGCCTCTGCTTCCTTCGACAAGTCCATCAAGATCTGGGACGGACGCACCGGAAAGTATGTATAGTAGTGGTGGAACTGCGCTAGGAAGTATGTAGAGTAGTGGTGGAACTGCGCTAGGAAGTATGTAGAGTAGTGGTGGAACTGCGCTAGGAAGTATGTAGAGTAGTGGTGGAACTGCGCTAGGAAGTATGTAGAGTAGTGGTGGAACTGCGCTAGGAAGTATGTATAGTAGTGGTGGAACTGCGCTAGGAAGTATGTAGTAGAGTAGTGGTGGAACTGCGCTAGGAAGTATGTAGTAGAGTAGTGGTGGAACTGCGCTAGGAAGTATGTAGTAGAGTAGTGGTGGAACTGCGCTAGGAAGTATGTAGAGTAGTGGTGGAACTGCGCTAGGAAGTATGTAGAGTAGTGGTGGAACTGCGCTAGGAAGTATGTAGTAGAGTAGTGGTGGAACTGCGCTAGGAAGTATGTAGTAGAGTAGTGGTGGAACTGCGCTAGGAAGTATGTAGTAGAGTAGTGGTGGAACTGCGCTAGGAAGTATGTAGTAGAGTAGTGGTGGAACTGCGCTAGGAAGTATGTAGTAGAGTAGTGGTGGAACTGCGCTAGGAAGTATGTAGTAGAGTAGTGGTGGAACTGCGCTAGGAAGTATGTAGTAGAGTAGTGGTGGAACTGCGCTAGGAAGTATGTAGAGTAGTGGTGGAACTGCGCTAGGAAGTATGTAGAGTAGTGGTGGAACTGCGCTAGGAAGTATGTAGAGTAGTGGTGGAACTGCGCTAGGAAGTATGTAGAGTAGTGGTGGAACTGCGCTAGGAAGTATGTAGTAGAGTAGTGGTGGAACTGTGCTAGGAAGTATGTAGAGTAGTGGTGGAACTGCGCTAGGAAGTATGTAGAGTAGTGGTGGAACTGCGCTAGGAAGTATGTAGAGTAGTGGTGGAACTGCGCTAGGAAGTATGTAGAGTAGTGGTGGAACTGCGCTAGGAAGTATGTCATAAAGAGTGGCAGAATTCTAATCCATAATGCATGCCATTTAGCAGACGCTTGGACATGCGTGCATACATTTTTTTGACATACGGATGGCCCCAGCGGGAATTGAGCCAACAAGCACCATGTTCTATCGACTGTGCTTGCATAATGACAGAGTTCAGATCTCTGTTCCATTCTGATTCACATTGAACATTTGATTCACTAAGCACCAGTTCTGTTTACAGAGAATAAAGACATTGATACAATACATAAACTGACATAAACACTGTCTCTGTATGTAGTAGTTCTGCTCTCCACCGGGTGGGACTCTAACCGTGTGTGTGTGTGTGTGTGTGTGTGTGTGTGTGTAGGTACCTACAGTCCCTGCGTGGTCATGTAGCAGCAGTGTACCAGGTGGCGTGGTCAGCAGACAGTAGACTGATGGTCAGTGGGTCCAGTGACTCCACTCTGAAGGTCTGGGACATCAAGACTGGCAAACTACACACTGATCTACCTGGACACGCAGATGAGGTGAGAGGGAGGGATAGTGTTTTCCACAAATGGGGCTCTAAAATAAACAGAAGAGATGCTCAATTAAGTTCTGGGTCCACATGTGTTAAGAGAAGTGAGTGAAAGAATTTAAACTAGTGTTTGCAACTCTTTGTGAATTGCAGTATGTTATTTATTTTTAAAAACGACTTGTTTAACAACTGGCCGTCAGCTTTCTTCTTAAAGAATCTTGTAAGAGTTTGTTGACTTCCACAGGCTTCAAGCTTCCCTTTAAGAGGCATTTTCTTAGTTATCTGCAATACAGACATGATTGAAGAATTAAGCAGGTGTTAATCATGGTCTTTGCTACACAGAAAGGAGCTGTCAACTACTCCATTGTCAACACTTTGATTAAATCCATAGACCAGTGGAGGCTGGTAACTTGAAAAATTGGGGAGGATGGGAGACCCACGGAATAGGCGCGTAACGCACGGAGACGTCAAAGTGCGTTTCAAAAATCGTCAGACTAATTCTTTTAACCTAAAGCGTTTAATAAAGACATTTATAGTACCATATTATGGGAATGAGAATGAGACGGCTACTTACAGTGTTGGAAAGGGATCACAGCAGTGATTGTATGAGGCATGAGTTGAGGTGTTCAGAGGCTTGACCAGTGCAGGACGGGATTTGACTGGGAAGACCAACAATAACACTACATACACAGTTAGACAAAAGAGCTAAGAATGAGTTAGTCCAAGCAAGGAGTAAAATCATTGTGTAATAATGTGATTGCGTATGTCTCTATCCAACAATGTCACCAACTTTTCAATGCATAGAAACCCCATAATGCTCTGTGGCACAATCCCAATACAACTCAATAGGTTAATTCTCTGGTCCTAATTCTACAATTGGATGGACAACATGTCAGTTCATACTGCAAAAGCTTTGATTGGTTGGAGGACGTCCTCCGGAAGTGGTCACAACAACAAGATGAGTGATCACTTCTTCCTCTCTGACAAGCGGTTTGAACTCGCTATTTGCATTTGAGGTTTGTTCCAACAATCGGTCATATGTTCACCGAAACACATAAAAACATTATTTTACTGTAATAGGGGAGACCTTAACCTTTTCTAACAATACCCTTTTTATGTCTCAACTCCTGAAATTGTGCACAGAGCAGACACTACTAAAACGGGAGTATCAATGAACAGTGATTCTGGAAAATGCATTACAGTACCACGTACCAAAGACTTATACTAGCTATCTAGTCTATTTTTATGAATGTACAATAAGCATAAAACACAATTATATAAGGAATTGGCAACTCGTTCTCATTCTGAGAAATAAGGTAGGTCACTTGATTTAACATCTGAGCAAGGCAACAGTAAACTGTCGTCCCCCACGAATGATGCAGAGCCCCACCTGGGCCAATCAGTGTAATTGTGTAAATGCCAGATCTCTATGGCAAGACGCATCGTTCACCCAAGTTTTGTCACAAACGGGCCAGTGGTGTCTGAGAGAGTCACACACTAACGTACTTACGGATGGAGACCAATCCACAGTCCCCTCCCCGATTTTCATCGTGGAGGACAACAAAGTGGACAGGCTAGCATGCTGTTCAAACAGTTGGAGAAGAACAGAAGGGTTTTTTCATAACAATTCGACTGTCAATTGTTAGCTTGCAAATAGATCCAAGTTGGCTAAACTTGAAATATAAAGATGAGCTGGCGGCTCACTAGCACGTGGTCTTGTGCATGAGAGATTGTTAACTTCTATGGGCTAGGTGGGACGCCAGTGAAATATCAGGGCGGCAAATTCAAAAACAACAATGTCATAATTCAACTTTCTCAAACATACGACTATTTTACACCATTTTAAAGATACACGTCTCCTTGATGTAACCACATTGTCCGATTTCAAAAAGGCTTTACAGCGAAAGCAAAACATTAGATTATGTTAGGAGAGTACATGGACAAAAATAATCACAGCCATTTTCCAAGCAAGGACATGTGTCAATAAAACCCAAAAGAGTGAAATGAAGCACTAACCTTTGACGATCTTCATCAGATGACACTCCTAGGACATTATGTTACACAATACATGTATGTTTTGTTCGATAAAGTTCATATTTGTATCCAGAAACAGCATTTTATATTGGCGCGTGATGTTCAGAAAATATTTTGCCTCCAATACTGCCTGTGAATCAGCACAACAATTTACAAAAATACTCATCATAAACGTTGATAAAATATTAAACTGTTATTCAAAGAATTATAGATGAACATCTCCTTTATGCAGTGACAGATTTCAAAAAAGCTTCACGAGGAAAGCACTCTTTGCAATAATCTGAGTACTGATCTCAGAAAAATACACCAGGCAATACAGATACCCGCCATTTTGAGTCATCTAAAATCATAAATAGCATTACAAATATTCACTTACCTTTGATGATCTTCATCAGAAGGCACTTCTAGGAATCCCAGGTCCACAATAAATGTTGTTTTGTTCGATAAAGTCCATTTATGTACAAATAACTCCTTGTTGTTTGCGCGTTCAGTAAGCTACTCCAAATGTAGGAAGCGCGCCAAAAATGTCACGACAAAGTTATATTTACGTTCGTTGAAACATGTCAAACGTTGTAAAACATCCAACTTTAGGGCCTTTTTAACATAAAACTTCAGTAATATTCCGACCGGACGATTCCAATGTCTTGAAAAACGTTATGGAACACAGCTACCTCCTCACGTGAACGCACGTAATTGTGGCCTGTCATTCTCTCGGTCATCAGACTCCAGGAGGTCTTGTTCGCTCTCTGTTGACTGCAAAAGCCTGAAACACGTTCTAAAGACTTGACATCTAGTGGAAGCCTTAGGAAGTGCAAATTGAACCCTAAGTCACTGTATACTGAATAGGCCCAGTCTTGAAAAACTACAATCCACTTCCTAGTTGGATTTTTTTCTCAGGTTTTTGCCTGCCATATGAGTTCTGTTATACTCACAGACACCATTCAAACAGTTTTAGAAACGTCAGTGTTTTCTATCCAAATCTACTAATAATATGCATATTCTAGTTTCTGAGCCAGAGTAGTAACCTGTTTTAAATTGGGTACGTTTTTCATCCGGCTGTGAAAATACTGCCCCCTAGCCCAGACAGGTTAATGAGACCTACTTTTCTACGCCTGCTACATGAAGGTAGTCATTAGTGAATGTGCATTATGCATGGTTCTGGTTAAATTTGTCACAAAGGGTATTTTCATTGACACACTTTGTAACCCAGATCAGGGATTATTCTAAAAAAAGTAGGATAAACTATTTTGATATAATAATTAAATTATTAGTAGGTCTTGTGGTTGTGGAAGGCTTATTTTTAGCCTAGGTGCAATTTCACAAGCCCTGGATTCATTAGATTATTGCTGACTGTTTGAAATGCAGTGTATTTTAGCTTTTAATTGTACAACTAAGCTTATTTAGGGAACTTTTTAAAAGTGGATATATACAGTATCAGTCAGGTGTCGTTGTCCACACTTAAGGTTTTTTCTTTATTTTTACAGTTTTCTACATTGTAGAATAATAGTGAAGGCATAAACTATGAAATAACATATGGAATCATGTAGTAACCCTTTTTTTTTTTTTTTTTTTTTTTTTTTACAAATCAGAATATATTGTGTATTTGAGATTCTTCAAAGTAGCCATCCTTTGCCATGATGACAGCTTTTCTGTATGAATCGCCTACAAGTAATAAATAAATGCATAAAAAAAAATGGTGTTAGTAATATCGCCTAGCCCTTAAGAGTGAGGACTTTTGAAGAGCAGAATCAATAACTTTTGCATAATCAAGACAGTTGCTTTGTGAGAGGGTGTTGTGTGAAGGTTTAAATTTGAATCCTTAACGTTAAAAGGGGAAAAAACTAACCGATTTTTAGTATTTAAAATATTTTATCACAGTGCATTTATCACAAACTACCATTAACAGATCCCAATCATCATCCCGTGTGGCTCAGTTGGTAGAGCATGGTGTTTGCAACGCCAGGGTTGTGGGTTCGATTACCACGGGGGACCAGTACGGGGGAAGAAAAAAAAATGTATGAAATGTATGCATTCACTACTGTAAGTCGCTCTGGATAAGAGCGTCTGCTAAATGACTAAAATGTAAATGTAATCATCAGGAAGGGGAAAAATTCAACAAATATACTTGTTGGGCAGGCTTTTGTTAAACATGAAACAAAGTAGACACCTACACTAATAAATATACGCAATTTTCCTTCATCAAATGTTTTTGGTTTCATATTTCACTCTAGAACCTGTTTAGGGGGTGGGGGGTTGGAACCTATTCTAAATGGCACACTATAGCAGTTCGCAAAAAAACACAAAATAGACGAGACTAATTTATTCCAAAGCTGCAGCTCATGGTTGGAACACTACTTTAATCAACCAGTCCATTTTGTATTTGTGATTAAAGTGTTTTGTGATTTGGCAAAGTGATTTGGCAAGGAATGTAGCTTTGTTACTGTTTTGTTTGTGTATCCCATCAGTTAGATATGTTTTTATAGGCAATCATTTCTGTAAGCCTAATGGGATCTTGGGTGCAGGGGGGAGTGGTCGGATTGAAATTGAGTGAAACCAATAAGTGAGGGAAAGAGCTGGGATCACTTGCTAGGTTATTTTTTTTGTTGAGTCGCGTATGCACATAACAAATTAAAGGAACAACAGTCGACGTGATTGTCATCTTCGGGACAAAATTCAACCTATTGTGTGACTGCGTTAGAACTTCATTGCTCCCTAGTCGTCATACCATCCAATAGGATTTGACTGGGAATTCTGTTAAGTGTTATTGTTTTAAAAACCTATAAATTGCCTTTTTAAACGGCACATGACAGGGATGTACCCTCTCCCCCCTCCTGTTTGCACTGGCAAATGAACCACTTGCAGAAAGAATTAGACAGGACCCAAAGGTAACAGGTATTGGTAAACATGAATATAAACACATTTTGCAGGTTTCCTGTTATACCTGACCAATATTGAAAACACAATGCCCCCTTGGCTAAAAAAAAAAATCAGAATACTCTAAAATCTAAGGATATAAAATGTATGAAATAATGTCAGTAAGAAAAATAACTATCTCTATTTTTGGTAATAACATTTACCCCACCGAGTAGATCCTTTAAAAAAGTATTCTTGGTCATAAGACTTTATTAGGGCAAATAAAATGTGTAGAATAAAAAGGGAATTTTTTAAAATGTTACACTTCCTAATTCTGAGGGTGGTTTTAACCTTCCAGACTTGGGTAGCAAGTTGATACAATTCCAAGGCTTTTACTTGTGACATATAGTTAAATGAACTAAAGAGAAACAATGGGTACATATTGAAGATGCACATGTTTGTCACTCTCTCACTCACAGGTGTTTGCAGTGGACTGGAGTCCGGATGGGCAGAGAGTAGTCAGTGGAGGAAAAGACAAGTGTCTCAGAATGTAAGTCCCTCTCACACAGTCACTACCTCACACGATCTCTTGTGGTCAGTAGAGTAACCGCTCTATTTCCTGTATCTTAACAGATGGAGGAGGTAGCCACACCAATCACGTGCCTTACTAGCCCCTGTCTCCACCAATCAGGAAGCCAGGATGATGGACAGAAGGCAGGGCCAGTGGTCTGAGACTTCCTGGTCCTACATTGGAACATAATGCCCTGCTTTACCTGCCAACAACAACCACACTTACTGAGGACTGCCGATCAAAGTGATGTAGGAGGGGGAAAGTGATGAGAAATGGAGAGGAGGATATAACCAGAGGCATGGAAGTAGAGGTGTGAGTAGTGGAGGGAGCCTGAGGCTAGTAAGGTACGATATCTAATAGGTGTGTGTTGATGTCTATACCTGAGCCCTAGCTGGCAGGTACACAGCAAGGGGACTGTAGGAATAAAGGAGTCTTAACAGGTCATTGGAACACCTGGTGTCTTCTATTAATGCATCCTCTCTCTCAAGGTTAATATAGTAAAGTAAAACTAATCAGGAAAAAAGTATTTAGTAAATTGAAATAAATATAACAAACCTGTTTTGAAAAATGAAAACTATATTTGACTCCAAAACTACCTAAAAATAAAAGCCATGAATGATCAGTTTTAGTTTTTTTCCTAATGTTCTGCATAAATGTATTTGGGTTTTTAATGTTTTGGGGGGGTTCATGCTACTGAATCTGGAGGGTAAATGCTGCCAGAAGATGGCGATATTTCAAATAGGCCTAGCTTGTGTATCACTAGTTATCACTAGATAACAGGAAGAAATTGCTAGGCAGTACATCTAAATGTACCACTAAAGCTGAAAGGTATTGCATTAGTGCAAACATGTGCAACAGGGTTTCCTTCTACTATATTTTTGGCACCAGTCACATTTATAATTTAAACATAACCTATGACCATCGCCTTTTGTATTACTGCCCCCTAGTGGCAATAGGTTAACCCCCCCTTCTCCTAGCCACCCACGCATGCTTTCTATCCCTAACACTAAAGCTAAAACTGAAACTAAATAATATAAACGAAATAGCAATTTTTCTATACAACTCAAACTATAATAACCTCCCTCGTCTTGGCTGCTTCTGACCCGCTGGTTCTCTCTTGATTATTTCCTGACACCTGCTGTGTCTCTGCTCTAATCCTCTGTGGTCAGTCAACTGCAAGGCTGAAGGGCGAAGTCCTGCCCTGCTGCTTCCCTCTACATTAGTGACAGGACAGTTAGTGACAGGATCATTAGCTGCTCTGTTCTTTGACTGACTGGTCCTCTATACCTAGCCTGATGGCTCTATTTTTAAGTTATCTGCTGTGTCTGATCTAGTCAGTGTCTGAAGGACCTCTCCCTCTGTATTCTACTATGTAAACCAAGATCATAGTGTTTCCTTATTAAACACAGTAGATATCGAAGGTTCTGAGTACTCTGTCATTTTGTGGAAGTCAGTTTGTGTTTGTGCCTTAGTTTATATAACCAGAGAGAAATATAATGTACTCTTTCACAGAACTGTCTTCTGGAGATAGAAAAGTCTCTGATTGGTTGACCCGACTTCAAGAACAGATGCTAATTGGGTGACCACATGCTTATTTTGATGCAGTGTTAAATCTCTTACCAGTTTTGGACTAAAGTAGGGATTCATTCCAAGGCACCTTGTAGAGAAGCACATTGCTCTTGGTAATTTACCCTTGAGACGACATCTGCAGCATTTACCGTAAATGTGATCTCTTCAAACGTCAGAAACATTGCCTTTTTAAAAGGTGCATTGTCGACATTAGTCATAGGTGCCGGAGCAAACGGAGCAGCTGCACATGTTTTTGCACCCCCACTTTTATTTGATCCCTGAGGGAATTTGTCATTTTCAATGATTGTTTTGAGTTAGTCTGTATTAAAATAAACTGAACCAAATATAAAAGCAACAATTTCTAAGATTTTACAGAGTTACAGTTCATATATGGAAATAAGTCAATTAAAATAAATAAATTGGGCCCTAGTCTATGGATTACACATGACTGGGAGTACAGATATGCATCTGTTGGCCACAGATGCCTTTAAAAAAAAGTAGGGGCATGGATCAGAAAACCAGTCAGATCATCCTTGATCTTTCTACAACTTGGAATCCATCTGTGGTAAATTAAATTGATTGGACATGATTTATAAAGGCACACACCTGTCTGTAAGGTCCCACAGTTGACAGTGCAGGTCCGAGAAAAAACCAAGCCATGAGGTCGAAGGAATTGTCCGTAGAGCTCCGAGACATGATTGTGTCCAGGCACAGATCTGGGGAAGGAAGGCTACCAAAAAAATTCTGCAGCATTGAAGGTCCCCAAGAACATATTGACCTCCATTCTTAAATGGAAGATGTTTGGAACCACCAAAAGGGAGGTGACAAAGAACCTGATGGTCACTCTGACAGACCTCTAAAGTTCCTCTGTGGAGATGGGGGAACCTTCCAGAAGGACAAGCATCTCTGCAGCACTCCACCAATCAGGCATGGTCGTGGCAGCATCATGCTGTGGGAATGTTTTCCAGCGGCAGGGACTGGGAGACTAGTCAGGATCGAAGGAAAGATGAACAGAGCAAAGAACAGAGATCCTTGGTGAAAACCTGCTCTGGACCTCAGACTAGGGTAAAAGTTCACCTTCCAACAGGACAACGACCCTAAGCACACAGCCAAGACAACGCGGGAGTGGCTTCGGGACAGGTCTGAATGTCCTTGAGTGGCCCTGCCCGAGCCTGGACTTGAACCAGATCGAACATCCCTGGAGAGACCTGAAAATAGCTGTGCAGCAATATTCCCCATCCAACCTAACAGAGCTTGAGAGGATCTGCAGAGAAGAATGGGAGAAACTCTCCAAATACAGGTGTGCCAAGCTTGTAGCGTCATATCTAAGAAGACTTGATGCTGTAATCGCTGCCAAAGGTGCTTCAACAAAGTACTGAGTAAAAGGTCTGAATACTTATGTAAATGTGATTTCAATTTATAAAAATAAAATAAAAATTGCAAACATTTCTAAAAACCTTTTCATTTTGTCATTATGTGGTATTGTGTGTAGATTGAGGGGGGGAAACAATTTAATCGATTTTAGAATAAGGCTGTAACATAAAATGTGGAAAAAGTTGAGTGGTCTGAATACTTTCCGAAGGCACTATATATCTCTCACCAAATTAGTGCACTAGGCTTTTATTACTCCAGTATGAGCCGAGAAAAATACTCCTCAGCACCCCCTTTCATTTTCTCTCATCTTAAAAGGCATGATTCTCAAGGTAGGCTACAGAATGATTTTTGTTCAAAATGTGTGATTTTTAAGAACCAAAACACAATCACGTTATGTATGCAGACTGCTGTTCTTTTGTTTCTATTAATCAAACTAGGCCTACACAATAACAAAATATGCAAGCAGTAGCCTAAATGTGTAGCTCACAAAAAGTTATTGTATGAAGTAGCTCTTATGAAAGGAAGGGTTGGAGACCCCTGCTCTAGCCCAAACCTTTCAAATATGACCCATATTACCAGAGCTATATTTCACATTTTTTATTGCAGATTTTGGCAGCAATTTAAAAGTGTATGTGTGTATATGTGTGTGTGTGTGTGTGTGTGTGTGTGTGTGTATATGTATATATATATATATATATATATATATATATATATATATATATATATATATATATAAAGCTGCCCTCACAAAAAATCAAATTTGATCATTATAAATTAGAGGTCGACCGATTTATTATTTTTCAACGCCGATACTGATTATTGGAGGACCAAAAAAAGCCGATACCGATTAATCGGCCATTTAAAAAAATATATTTTATTTATTTGTAATAATGACAATTACAACAATACTGAATGAACACTTATTTTAACTTAATATAATACATCAATAAAATCAATTTAGCCTCAAATAAATAATGAAACATGTTCAATTTGGTTTAAATAATGCAAAAACAAAGTGTTGGAGAAGAAAGTAAAAGTGCAATATGTGCCATGTAAAAAAGTGAACATTTAAGTTCCTTGCTCAGAACATGAGAACAAATGAAAGCTGGTGGTTCCTTTTAACATGAGTCTTCAATATTCCCAGGTAAGAAGTTTTAGGTTGTAGTTATTATAGGAATTATAGGACTATTTCTCTCTCTATACGATTTGTATTTCATATACCTTTTGACTATTGGGTGTTCTTATAGGCACTTTAGTATTGCCAGTGTAACAGTATAGCTTCCGTCCCTCTCCTCGCTCGAACCAGGAACACATCGACAACAGCCACCCTCGAAGCAGCGTTACCCATGTAGAGCAAGGGGAACAACTACTCCAAGTCTCAGAGCGAGTGACGTTTGAAACGCTATTAGCGCGCACCCCATTAACTAGCTAGCCATTTCACATCGGTTACACCAGCCTAATCTCGGGAGTTGATAGGCTTGAAGTCATAAACAGCACAATGCTTGAAGCATTGCGAATAGCTGCTGGCAAACGCATGAAAGTGCTGTTTGAATGAATGCTTACGACCCTGCTGGTGCCTACCATCGCTCAGTCAGACTGCTCTATAAAATCAGACTTAATTATAACATAATAAAACACAGAAATACGAGCCTTTGGTCATTAAAATGGTTGAATCCGGAAACTATCATTTCGAAAACAAAACGTTTATTCTTTCAGTGAAATACGGAACCGTTCTCTATTTTATCTAACGGATGGCATCCCTAAGTCTAAATATTGCTGTTACATTTTACAACCCTCAATGTTATGTCATCATTTATTCCTAACAAAGGCCGTAATTAATTGACTTCACACAGTTCGCAATGAGCCAGGCGGCCCAAACTGCTGCATATACCCTGACTGCTTGCACGGAACGCAAGAGAAGTGACACAATTTCCCTAGTTATAAGAAATTCATGTTAGCCGGCAATATTAACTAAATATGCAGGTTTAAAAAGATATACTTGTGTATTGATTTTTAAAGAAAGGCATTGATGTTTATGGTTAGGTACATTGGTGTAATGACAGTGCTTTTTTTCGCAAATGCGTTTGTCGAAGTAGGCTGTGATTCAATAAGAAATTAATAGGCACCGCATCGATTATATGCAAAGCAGGACACGCTAGATAAACTAGTATGTGTCCATGTGTAGTTAACTAGTGATTATGTTAAGATTGATAGTTTTTTATAAGATAAATTTAATGCTAGCTAGCAACTTACCTTGGCTTCTTGCTGCCCTCACGTAACAGGTAGTCAGCCTGCCACGCAGGCTCCTCGTGGAGTGCAATGTAAGGCAGGTGGTTAGAGCGTTGGACTAGTAACCGGAAGGTTGCAAAAACGAATCCCCGAGCTGATAAGATAAAAATCTGTCGTTCTGCCCCTGAACAAGGCAGTTAACCCACCGTTCCTAGGCCGTCATTGAAAATAAGAGTGTGTTCTTAACTGACTTGCCTAGTTTAAATAAAGGTGTATAAAAAAAAAAATACAGATTACCAATTGTTATGAAAACTTGAAATCGCCCCTAATTAATCGGCCATTCCAATTAATCGGTCGACCTCTATTATAAATAAATACTCCAATTTGCATTTTCAAGTTGGCAGTTCTTGTTCAGTGCCCTACCTGATAACACAGCCATAATGAGAAAGAACAATCTCTTAACAATCAAATTGTACCACATTATTGTGATTGCATTATTTGTGACAAACTTTTTCTTAACCTACCAACTACAATATAATTTTTATTGGGTAAAACAATATTGTTCCTCCAAATGTTTTATTTTATTACCTCATTGTCATGCTTTATCCTGGCCACATTAATAGTTTTGCCTGTCAATTGATCACTGGGTGGGATTATCAGGGAAATGGGTGGGATGTTTGAGTCACAGGGTTGGTATTTTTTTTTAACTAGGCAAGAACAAATTCTTATTTACAAGGACGGTCAAACCCGGATGACGCTGGGCCAATTGTGCGCCGCCCTATGGGACTCTCAATCACGGCCGGTTGTGATACAGCCTGGAATCGAACCAGGGTCTGTAGTGACACCTCTAGCACTGAAATGCAGTGCCTTAGACCGCTGCGCAACTCAGGGTTTCATACCGGTCTTAATTATTGGGGGGTGGGATTTTCAGGGAAGGGAGTAGATTGGTGATCTAGTCATTAACACTTTTTCAATATAATTTATTGTGGCAAAATCTAAGAAATGGTTCTGTTCATAAATATAGATTCCCCCTGTTAAACAGTGTAGAATTGCAGGAAAATTGTCTATGGGATGTCCCATAGAAGGCAGACATCCATAAATCGATAGACCCAGCTAGCTAGTGTGGAATACAGCATCGTGTGTTGGTCTATGGTAATACTCAGTATCATGGATACAAGCTGACTTCTACAGACTTGGAGTAGATACAGTAGCTCAGTCATACTCTTCAAAAGCCATTACCAAGACTGCCGGGTCACTATGTTGTATAAACAATCTAAATGCACAGCCTGACCTCCGTAGACGTAACATAAATGTATATCTGTGACACTCAAATTAGAATGTTTTATGCTTGGTATGGTTACTTAAAGGATAATTGCACTTCCTGATTTGGCCTCGTTTGGAAAATGTCTCATTAAGAAATGCTAGCAGCCATTACCGATGCCAAACGAGAGTTGCCTTGGGGGTGTGGTCTGATGTGGGTGTGGTCTGATGTGGGTGTGGTCTGATGTGGGTGTGGTCTGATGTGGGTGTGGTCTGATGTGGGTGTGTTATGTTCGCATATCGTACCATGGCAGGTACTGTTGTCCTGAGTAACAGTAGCCACTTCCTCAAAATAATACGAACTAATCTAAGATAATTCAATAAATATCTAATTTCGATTTTTTTGTAGACGAAGAGATCTTAGTCACTCAATTTTACATCTAGCTAAGGTGTTTGGTGCTGTTTTTATTTAAGCAAAAAAGGTGCAGGGAAAAACTAGTCAGTGCACTGCATACAGTCTCGAGATAAGTCTGGCTGCGTGCTCAGGACTGATTTCTGAGACAAAAACATGTCTAACTTCATCTGCAAGCTGTCAAACTATCATAAATATAACACAAGCGACAATCTGGCTGTATTTCAAAGTGAATGATGTTACAAAACAGGTCTCGGCAGACAAGATGCGCACAAATTGGTTTTGTAATATTTACAAGCTGTAGTTGGGATACAAGTGCACTCTGATCATCTCAATTCTCATTTTCCCTGAAAAAGGTGCCACTCGAGTGATCCCTATCAAACACATCAGCAATCTAGTCATTCTCCATACTCCCACTCTCTTCTGTGCTCCACCTGCACCCTGATTTTAGTTGTCAGACTTCCAGACATTGTTGAGTAGTTGGACCATCTCTTCATAGATGACAAACACGATAGACACATTCTGCCCAGCCTCGGCACCGTACCCTTATAGAACCTAGCCACGCACAAAGGGTGATTGGGTTAGACAATGGCCACATCCAAGCGACCGAGTGGAGGAAGAGCAAGAGAGTGTTACTCACGACTGTGGTCCTTAGTTCTTGAGGATCTGGAAGGCACAGTCCATCGTGCTGCTTTACCGGTGGGCCTCCAACCCCTACGTTAGGCTTCGGTGGTATACCAGGGTATTTTTAACTATTTTTTATTTTTTTATTCATAAATTCAATTGAGCCAGTCACATGGTATAATTGTTTTACAAAAAGCACACGGAACAAACGTGACGATCCACTGTTGAGCAGCACTAGAGGTGATCAAGTTACACTTGAAATTCACAACTACTGTTTGCCTGATAAATATTGCGTAACTATTAGTTACTATCCAAATAAATGTTCTCCAGCTCAGGGCTCCAGCTATGCATTAGGTTTGCTAACGTTAGGTGTCTAGCTTGTATTATCAAGCTTCTTCTGTATCACACACACACACCGGTAAATCCTACAAATTCCTAAACACACACAGTGCTTCACTCTGTCCCTGTGTGTGTCAAATTTTATTGGTCACATACACGTGTTTAGCAGATGTTATTGCGGGTGTAGCGAAATGCTTGTGTTTCTAGCGCTGACAGTGCAGTAATATCTAACAATTTCACAACATATACACACAAATCTAAGTAAAGGAATGGAATTAAGAATGTGTATATATATATATATATATATATATATATGGACGAGCAATGTCAGAGCGGCATAGACTAAGATACAGTATATACATATGAGATGAGTAATGCAAGATATGTAAACATTATTCAAGTGGCCAGTGATTTCAAGTCTGTGTGTATATAGGCAGAAGCCTCTCTGGGCTAGTGATGGCTATTTAACAGTCTGATGGCCTTGAGATAGAAGCTGTTTTTCAGTCTCTTGGTCCCAGCTTTGATGCACCTGTACTTACCTCGCCTTCTGAAGGATAGCGGGGTGAACAGGCAGTGGCTCGGGTGGTTGTTGTCCTTGATGATCTTTTTGGCCTTCCTGTGACATCGGGTTGCTGTAGTTGTCCTGGAAGGCAGGTAGTTTGCCCCCAGTGATGCATTGGGCAGACCACAGCACCCTCTGGAGAGCCCTGCGGTTGCGGGCGGTGCAGTAGCCGTACCAGGTGGTGATACAGCCCGACAGGATGCTCTCAATTGTGCATCTGTAAAAGTTTGTCAGGGTTTTAGGCCTTCTTCACCACATTGTCTGTGTGGGTGTACCATTTTAGTTTGTCCTTGATGTGTACGCCAAGGAACTTGAAGTTTTCCACCTTCTCCACTGCGGTCCCGTCGTTGTAGATAGGGGGGTGCACTCTGCTGTTTCCTGAAGTCCACGATCATCTCCTTTTGTTTTGTTGACATTGAGTGACAGGTTATTTTCCTGGCACCACACTCCGAGCCTTCACCACCTCCCTGTAGGCTGTCTTGTCGTTGTTGGTAATCAAGCCTACTACTGTTGTGTGGTCTGCAAACTTGATGATTGAGTCATGGGTGAACAGGGAGTACGGGAGGGGGCTGAGCACACACCATTGAGGGGCCCCAGTGTTGAGGATCAGCGAAGTGGAGGTGTTGTTCTCTACCTTCACCACCTGGAGGCGGTCCGTCAGGAAGTCCAGGACTTAATTTCACAGGGTGGGGTTCAGACCCAGGGCCTCAAGCTTAATGATGAGCTTGGAGGGTACTATGGTGTTGAATGCTGCGCTATAGTCAATGAACAGAATTATTGCAAAGGTAAGTCCCTCCCGTTTCATTCGGTTTGCTGCTGTTTGGTTCCGTTTTGATTCTTGGTGAATACACCCCTGGAACAAATGGAAGTGTCTGCTAAATGACTAGATGTACAGTCCATGAGTGATGATCACAGGTCTGTCTGTCTGTCCGTCCGTCAGTCTCACCTTAGTCTTTGATGATCTCTCGGATTCCATGAAAGAATCCTTTGTAGCGAGGGTTCAGAGAACACTGGTCATGAATAAGCTTCACCTGGCGAGAGAGATGCAGGAGGAGTGACGAGAGCGAGAAGGATGAGAGGTGAAAGCTGGAGAGGAGAGAGATGGGGGGGATGTTCAGAATAGTGATTTGGCTGTGATAATATACATAGAACATTAACATTTTCTCTTTGCCAGTTGTTACAATGTGTCATGTTCTATATCTAACTTGGAGCTTCGCCCACCTTAAGCGTTTCCATTGGACAGACGACGATGATGTCCTCCGCTTTGCCTGCCACCAGGCCACAGCATGGGCTGCGTGTGTTATCTAGGCGATGGTTGTATCACGCACCTAGAACGTCCCAAACCTGAACAGAGAGGGAGTGATAGAGGGAGAAGGAGATAGACAGGCTATAGCTACTCAAATCCTATGTTGTAGGTATCTAGGATAGCTAACTTCACTTGTCAAAATAGCTAGCTAGATAGACATGATCATTGTTCCACAATGTTGTGTATTTAGCTAGGCATTAGCCATAGCAACGCCAGCTTGTCTTGTCAAAGAATTAATGACTGTCACCCAGTCATTAAACCTAGTTCCACTAGCTAGCTCACTGTGAGATGAGATTGCGATAATGCGGTTCCATGGGGTGAGCTGTCTGTCTAGCATTACAGCTTTCCGCTAACGTTAGCTACAGTAACTGCTGTGCAATGAATTCGTCTCTGCTAGAGCTACAGTGTTCCATCATATTTCTATAACAGTAGCTAGCTGCTGTATTCACCTGCTAGAATGGCCTTCCACAGGTGGGTGACTTTCCTTCCTCTGACCACCGTGGCCACCAGCATCATTATAGCCGAGTAGGTGTGGTAAATCTCCGGGGAGCAGCCCGGCTTGGTTGCATTGGTCCCCCGGTGTTCCCAGCCCCCTTACCATGGGATTTGACATGTCTGGGAGGAGCATTCTCCTAGCTTGAAACCTCTACTCTCACACGGCCCATCAGACACAGAAAAACGACTATCATTTTTTTTTTAAATGTATTTCACCTTTATTTAACCTGTTACATCTAGGGGGCAGTATTTTCACGGCTGGATAAAAAACGTACCCGATTTAATCTGATTATTAGTCCTGCCCAGAAACTGGAATATGCATATAATTATTAGCTTTGGAGAGAAAACACTCCAAAGTTTCTGAAACTGTTTGAATGGTGTCTGTGAGTATAACAGAACTCCTATGGCAGGCAAAAACCTGAGATGCTTCTGTTCAGGAAGTACCCTGTCTGAACATTTCTTGCCCTTCTTGATTCTCTCTATCGTTTACAAAGGATCTCTGCTCTTACGTGACACTTCTCACGTCAACAATGGAGTCTCACAGCCCGGGAAAAACAGGAATGATGTCATTCAAAGCCCTGGCTGAAGCACACGAGAGCAAAAGCTGAGTGGTCAGTCAATGGACTAAGCCTTAGGCGCGTGACACGCCCCGCCCCCGGCTTTCGGTTTTTTCCTCAGTTTACAGACAGGCAGATTCCCGGTCGGAATATTATCGCTTCTCTACGAGATAAATTGCATAAATATTGGTTTTAAACAGCGGTTGACATGCTTCGAAGTACGGTAATGGAATATTTCGAAATTTTTTGTCATATTTTGCGTCATGCTCGTGGCCGAGATTTAGCGTTGGGATAGTGTCTAGAACGCACGAACAAAACGTCGCTGTTTGGATATAACGATGGATTATTTGGGACCAAACCTACATTTGTTATTGAAGTAGAAGTCCTGGCAGTGTATTCTGATGAAGAACAAGCAAGGTAAGAACATTTTTCTTATAGGAAATGTGATTTTGGTGAAGGCTAAACTTGCAGGGTGTCTAAATAGCTAGCCCTGTAACGCCGGGCTATGTACTTACATTATTGCAAAATGTGCTTCATCCGAAAAGCTATTTTAAAATCGGACATATCGAGTGCATAGAGGAGTTCTGTATCTATAATTCTTAAAATAATTGTTATGCTTTTTGTGAACGTTTATCGTGAGTAATTTAGTAAAATCACCGGAAGTGTTCGGTGGGAATGCTAGTTCTGAACGTCACATGCTAATGTAAAAAGCTGGTTTTTGATATAAATATGAACTTGATTGAACAGACATGCATGTATTGTATAACACAATGTCCTAGGTGTGTCATCTGATGAAGATCATCAAAGGTTAGTGCTGCATTTAGATATGGTTTGGGTTTATGTGACATGATATGCTAGCTTGAAAAATGGCTGTGTGATTATTCCTGGCTGGGTACTCTGCTGACATAATCTAATGTTTTGCTTTCGCTGTAAAGCCTTTTTGAAATCGGACAGTTTGGTTAGATAAAGGAGAGTCTTGTCTTTAAATAGCTGTAACATAGTCATATGTTTGAAAAGTGTAAGTTTTCGGATTTAGAGGAGTTTGAATTTCGCGCCCCGCCCATCATTGGATATTGGAGCAGACGTTCCGCTAGCGGAACGTGTAGATGTAAGAAGTTAACCAGGTAGGCAAGTTGAGAACAAGTTCTCATTTACAACTGCGACCTGGCCAAGATAAAGCAAAGCAGTGTGACACAGACAACAACACAGAGTTACACATGGAGTAAACAATAAACAAGCCAATAACACAAACAAGTCAATGATACAGTAGGAAAAAAAGAAAGTCTATATACAGTGTGTGCATGAGGAGGTAGGCAATAAATAGGCCATAGCAGCAAATAATTACAATTTAGCAGATTAACACTGGAGTGATGAATGAGCATATGATGATGTGCATGTAGAGATACAGGTGTGCAAAAGAGCAGAAAGGTAAATAAAATAAAAACAGTATGGGGATGAGGTAGGTAGATAGGGTGGGCAATGTACAGATGGACTATGTACAGCTGCAGCGATCGGTTAGCTGCTCAGATGGCTGATGTTTAAAGTTGGTGAGGGAAATAAAAGTCTCCAACTTCAGCGATTTTTTTTGCAATTCGTTCCAGTCACTGGCAGCAGAGAACTGGAATGCAAGGCGGCCAAATGAGGTGTTGGCTTTGGGGATGGTCAGTGAGATATACCTGCTGGAACGTGTGCTACGGGTGAGTGTTGTTATCGTGACCAGTGAACTGAGATAAGGTGGAGCTTTACCAAGCATAGACTTATAGATGACCTGGAGCCAGTGGGTCTGGCGACGAATATGTAGCGAGGGCCAGTCAACTAGAGCATACAGGTTGCAGTGGTGGGTGGTATAAGGTGATTTGGTAACAAAACGGATGGCACTGTGATAGACTGCATCCAGTTTGCTGAGTAGAGTATTGGAAGCTATTTTGTAGATGACATCGCCGAAGTCGAGGATCGGTAGGATAGTCAGTTTTACTAGGGTAAGTTTGGCGGCGTGAGTGAAGGAGGCTTTGTTGCGAAATAGAAAGCCGATTCTAGATTTGATTTTGGATTGGAGATGTTTGATATGAGTCTGGAAGGAGAGTTTACAGTCTAACCAGACACCTAGGTATTTGTAGTGGTCCACATGTTCTAGGTTGGAGCCGTCCAGGGTGGTGATGCTAGTCGGGCGGGCGGGTGCGGGCAGCGAACGGTTGAAAAGCATGCATTTGGTTTTACTAGTGTTTAAGAGCAGTTGGAGACCACGGAAGGAATGTTGTATGGCATTGAAGCTCGTTTGGAGGTTAGTTAGCACAGTGTCCAAGGAAGGGCTCCGGGCAGCCGAGCGGAAATGGAGGAAAACTCGCCTCCCTGCGGACCTCGCATCCTTTCACTCCCTCCTCTCTACATTTTCCTCTTCTGTCTCTGCTGCTAAAGCCACTTTCTACCACTCTAAATTCCAAGCATCTGCCTCTAACCCTAGGAAGCTTTTTGCTACCTTCTCCTCCCTCCTCAATCCTCCTCCCCCTCCCCCCCCCCCCCCCCCTCCTCCCTCACTGCGGATGACTTCGTCAACCATTTTGAAAAGAAGGTTGACGACATCCGATCCTCGTTTGCTAAGTCAAGCGACACCGCTGGTCCTGCTCACACTGCCCTACCCTGTGCTTTGACCTCTTTCTCCCCTCTCTCTCCAGATGAAATCTCGCGTCTTGTGACGGCCGGCCGCCCAACAACCTGCCCACTTGACCCTATCCCCTCCTCTCTTCTCCAGACCATTTCCGGAGACCTTCTCCCCTACCTCACCTCGCTCATCAACTCATCCTTGACCGCTGGCTACGTCCCTTCCGTCTTCAAGAGAGCGAGAGTTGCACCCCTTCTGAAAAAACCTACACTCGATCCCTCCGATGTCAACAACTACAGACCAGTATCCCTTCTTTCTTTTCTCTCCAAAACTCTTGAACGTGCCGTCCTTGGCCAGCTCTCCTGCTATCTCTCTCAGAACGACCTTCTTGATCCTAATCAGTCAGGTTTCAAGACTGGGCATTCAACTGAGACTGCTCTTCTCTGTGTC
Source organism: Salmo trutta (assembly GCF_901001165.1). NCBI lineage: Eukaryota > Metazoa > Chordata > Actinopteri > Salmoniformes > Salmonidae > Salmo > Salmo trutta. The sequence goes on from NC_042962.1 coordinate 23,270,655, forward strand.
ACGGAGGCTCTCCGCACTGCTAAAGCTAACTCTCTCTCCTCTGCTCTCATCCTTCTAGACCTATCTGCTGCCTTTGATACTGTGAACCATCAGATCCTCCTCTCCACCCTCTCCGAGCTGGGCATCTCCGGCGCGGCCCACGCTTGGATTGCGTCCTACCTGACAGGTCGCTCCTACCAGGTGGCGTGGCGAGAAGCTGTCTCCGCACCACGTGCTCTCACCACTGGTGTCCCCCAGGGCTCTGTTCTAGGCCCTCTCCTATTCTCGCTATACACCAAGTCACTTGGCTCTGTCATATCCTCACACGGTCTCTCCTATCATTGCTATGCAGACGACACACAATTAATCTTCTCCTTTCCCCCTTCTGACAACCAGGTGGCGAATCGCATCTCTGCATGTCTGGCAGACATATCAGTGTGGATGACGGATCACCACCTCAAGCTGAACCTCGGCAAGACGGAGCTGCTCTTCCTCCCGGGGAAGGACTGCCCGTTCCATGATCTCGCCATCACGGTTGACAACTCCCTTGTGTCCTCTTCCCAGAGTGCTAAGAACCTTGGCGTGATCCTGGACAACACCCTGTCGTTCTCCACTAACATCAAGGCGGTGACCCGATCCTGTAGGTTCATGCTCTACAACATTCGCAGAGTACGACCCTGCCTCACACAGGAAGCGGCGCAGGTCCTAATCCAGGCACTTGTCATCTCCCGTCTGGATTACTGCAACTCGCTGTTGGCTGGGCTCCCTGCCTGTGCCATCAAACCCCTACAACTCATCCAGAACGCCGCAGCCCGTCTGGTGTTCAACCTTCCCAAGTTCTCTCACGTCACCCCACTCCTCCGCTCTCTCCACTGGCTTCCAGTTGAAGCTCGCATCCGCTACAAGACCATGGTGCTTGCCTACGGAGCTGTGAGGGGAACGGCACCTCCGTACCTTCAGGCTCTGATCAGGCCCTACACCCAAACAAGGGCACTGCGTTCATCCACCTCTGGCCTGCTCGCCTCCCTACCTCTGAGGAAGCACAGTTCCCGCTCAGCCCAGTCAAAACTGTTTGCCGCTCTGGCACCCCAATGGTGGAACAATCTCCCTCACGATGCCAGGACAGCGGAGTCAATCACCACCTTCCGGAGACACCTGAAACCCCACCTCTTTAAGGAATACCTGGGATAGGATAAAGTAATCCTTCTAACCCCCCCCCCCCCTTTAAAGGATTTAGATGCACTATTGTAAAGTGTTTGTTCTACTGGATATTATAGGTGAATGCACCAATTTGTAAGTCGCTCTGGATAAGAGCGTCTGCTAAATGACTTAAATGTAAATGTAAATGTAAGTATACAGAATGGTGTCGTCTGCGTAGAGGTGGATCAGGGAATCGCCCGCAGCAAGAGCGACATCATTGATATATACAGAGAAAAGAGTTGGCCCGAGAATTGAACCCTGTGGTACCCCCATAGAGACTGCCAGAGGTCCGGACAACATGCCCTCCGATTTGACACACTGAACTCTGTCTGCAAAGTAGTTGGTGAACCAGGCGAGGCAGTCGTTAGAAAAACCAAGGCTATTGAGTCTGCCGATTTAAGAATACGGTGATTGACAGAGTCGAAAGCCTTGGCCAGGTCGATGAAGACGGCTACACAGTACTGTCTTTTATCGATGGCGGTTATGATATCATTTAGTACCTTGAGCGTGGCTGAGGTGCACCCGTGACCGGCTCGGAAACCGGATTGCACAGCGGAGAAGGTACGGTGGGATTCGAAATGGTCAGTGATCTGTTTATTAACTTGGCTTTCGAAGACTTTGGATAGGCATTAACTCCTCAGCTCTCTAAAGTAGTGGAGAATTTTGGCGCAGCCTGGATTAGAGGACATGTCCCCAAATGTAGAGCCTAGACAATTTGGGAGCAGGCCGAACAGATCAGCCACCCATGCCCTGGTCCGTATGCTTGATTGCCTATACAAAGAGGCTGACACTCCATCTACAATACCCGCTTAATCACCAGACTTTTCCAAAGCCTTTTGACCACACCACAGTAATAAAGCGTCTGATCGAACTGGGCGTGAGACCAGCACTGCTACCATGGGTCTGTAGTTTTCTGGCTGGCCGAAAGCAAAGGGTGCACTACTAGGACTGCCACTCTGACTGGAAAGAACTCAGAGGGGCGTGGCCCAGGGAACACTGGTCCACTGATCTTCCTTGCTGTTATTGATAGTGCTGCCAGAGACGATTACAATCTCTGGAAATATGTTGATGATCTAAATCTGATCCATACCTGCTCAGGTGAATAATATCTCCACCCCACCATCTGTGTGTTTAGTTAGATGTTGGGGATCATGAAAGCAGAGATGTATGTCCTTAGTCTGTCGTGTGAAATCTCCTTCAGCTGCTCACATTCCTCCTCAGTCTCCTCCTGCACAGAGTACATCCTCACCTCGACATCATCATATAAGTGCGTGTGTGTGTAAAATATGATTGCAGGGGGAAGGTGTATGATTGCCATCCCCATTGGCGTGCCCCCCTCCAGGCCATGGATGAGGCATGCAATGACATCAATCCAGACCTATGTCAGGCTTGGATTCGCCATGCCAAAAGGTTTTTCCCCAGGTGCATGAACAATGAGGACATTTACTGCGATGTTGATAACCTTTGATCACACATGGGCTAATTTTGGTGAGTAGTACAAGTGTATTGCCAAGTGTGTGAATAGTGTAATGTACTGTAATTTACAGTACTGACACATATTAAATTCAAAGGGCAATTTTGAAAAATGTATCTTGCATTTTTTTTTTGCTATTGGATTAACTGGTTGTTAAAACAACTAAATTGAAGATGTTGTGTTTTGGTGATTGAATCAATGTTCTCATGCTATTTCACAGTGATCTTATATTTTGGATCAATGTGTGGTGAAAGATGTCTCCAAATAAAATGAATGCCCAATAAAAGGTTTTAAATATAAGACTTGCTGCGTTACACGTGGTACCAGTTTGCAGTTTTTGTACGAAGAGTTTAGAAAATTCACCGCTTTTATTGCTTTGGCGAAAATGGCACCAAATTGATAAACTGTAACCGGCCATTTACGCTATATATATGGTTAATGCAGAACCAGTGTTTGGACTGGAGGGCTTTCCTCTTCTTTGTATAATCACATTGAGGATTACAGTGTTAGTGCTTTATAGGCCCTGAGATGTGGGCCACATGTGGAGGGTCATGGCTGACACTAAACCGATACACTGTTGATAAACGGCCCAGCCAAGGGGATCTACAACACTGTTGATAAATGGCCCAGCCAAGGGGATCTACAACACTGTTGATAAATGGCACAGCCAAGGGGATCTACAACACTGTTGATAAATGGCCCAGCCAAGGAGATCTACAACACTGTTGATAAATGGCCCAGCCAAGGGGATCTACAACACTGTTGATAAATGGCCCAGCCAAGGAGATCTACAACACTGTTGATAAATGGCCCAGCCAAGGAGATCTACAACATGAGAGGACATGTGCTTTGGCGAGAGGAATCTTTATGTGGAGGAGGAAGTTGAATGTGACTTATTGTATTGGGACAGGGCAACCATGTCATAACAACTGTCAGACCAGGGCTTAGAGATGTTACCGTAAATGTAGAGCAGGAAACTGGCTTTGAAGCTCTAGAATGGTATTCAATCAACTCCTGACCTAATTTCTGCAATCAAGGCCACTGGAAAACAATGCCCTGGTCTGTGTGGAAACTAGAAGGGTAGCCAGACATCACCGGAACAGACTTCGGCAACTGATAAGACTTGCTGCAGTGTGGAACGAGTTAAATAAGTGGGCTACTACCACCATGTCACATTCATGATGTCACCCATCTCATTGGAGAGAACCCCAGGCCTGAGCCAGCTAATAATGTGGTCTCAATGTTTAGCATACATGATAAATAACAGATCAGGACTTTTGTCATTAAGTAAACAAATATGGTAAGACCCTATCTTAATGTGGGCCAGAAGTCTGTCAGAGACACAAATGGCGCCAGTTCCCTTGCATCAGTGTTCCGTCTATCTCCGCGAGCAACTCTCGTCCTGAAAAGGAGAGGATAGTGGAGGTAAACCATTTTTATTTAACCTTTATTTAACTAGGAAAGTCAGTTAAGAACAAATTCTTATTTACAATGACGGCCTACCCCGGCCAAACCCTAACCAGGACGACGCTGAGCCAAATGTGCGCCGCCCTATGGGACTCCCAATCACATCCGGTTGTCATACGGCCTGGAATCGAGCCAGGGTCTATAGTGATAGCACTGAGATGCAGTGCCTTAGACCGCTGAGCCACTCGGGAGCCCCCATCTGGAAACCTTTTACAGAGTTTTGGAAGTGAGGATCTGCTTACAGTCAATTTCACTTTCATCTGATGTTCAACCAACTTTAAAGGAGGCTTTCGTAAGAAAAATCCTCAGCTAAATAACAGTAAGCATACATCACACCAAAATGACCCGAAAGATGAAAAGAATGCATGGTACCAAAGAAATAAACCATGTGTGACACAGGGCTTTCAGACTGTATTTTTCATGTTAAGAGTGGAAATGGAATTGATATAACGCTCCCTCCAGGTTTGTGAAACTTGTGAGGAAGCAGTGCCACCTAGAGATTAGATGGAACCACAGACGTCGTGCTTCTGAGGACAGTGTCCTCCCTGATATGCTAGTGATGTTGTTCGCATCCTAGGGAATGTAGCTTTAGGACTTGATTCAATCTTTATCGTGGAAGTCCCGCTTTATAGCGGGGTTGAAATGTAAAGGTAATGTTCCTGCGTTGGCAGAGACTGCATTCACAGTGTCTTGGGTTACAGCAGGATTCAGTCACTGTTGTATTTTTGCTCTGTAGAACCCCATACACTAACATCTAATTCAACAATAATGCATATTTAAAGAAAATTCAGCATAAACTGAATATTACACAACTTCCAATTCAGTCACTAATGGCCCTATGAAATGAATGAATTGCATAGTTCATCCCAAGGGCGTAACTTTGTATTGCATATTGGGGGGGTGGGGGTCCGGGTCAGTGGGTTCCAGGGTCAACACCCTTCTAGGGGGCCCAAATGAAATATTACTTTAAACAGTTGGTTTAACTATCAGTTAAAGAAAAGGAACCACGCTATGAGAAAGTTAGTTCTGAGGTGTGGGGTGCGTTCAGTTCGATTGAACGTTTGCTACGTTGCATAAGGGGTTGTAATGAAACGACACGTTTCCCCAAAATGTTCTTCAACGAACTTTGAGGTAACCTACGTTTGCTCCATTCGGTGATGGAGGGGGGTGTGGCTTGAAGCAAAGAGTGACATGTTTGAAGGGCAGTGATGCATTTTGAGCCCATAACCCAACGCCTCCCCGTTTTTCAACTGGTCATTCAGAACAGCACTGTTTCTGTTTAATTGAACATTGCATCATGTTTATTTGTACTGAACGCAGCCCTGGTGACTTTTCTAGACCAAAATGAATGAAAATAAAATGATGGTGACACCATTAAAATATAATTTTCCCCTCCAAAAATTTGCCTAAAAACATATTGGTCCATATTATCATGCTGGTGTGTTATTTAGCAATAAGCATTATCATATGTTGCCCAACTGATGCAGCATAGTGGCTATAAATAAATAGGCTGAAGCATGGGGTTGCCGATCTGTATTTGTGCTAATCATTAGCTAGATATGTGCTTTCTAAACTTTTTCTGTTATGGCCCCCTTTCATGTCCCCCTTCTATTCTTATGTTTAAATGTAACCTTTATTTAACTAGGCAAGTCAGTTAAGAACAAATTCTTATTTAGAATGACGGCCTACACCGGCCAAACCACCGCCCTATGGGACTCCCAATCACAGCCGGTTGTTATACAGCCTGAATTCGAACCAGGGTGTCTGTAGTGGTCCCTCCAGCACTGAGATGCAGTGCCCCTTACATCAAATGGTTCCCCGAGTCGTAGTCTAGTCATAGTGGGAGGACCACACACCATATCATCGCGTGACTTCCCAAGTTTACTTCGATATGATGGTTATTATGTCAATATTTGTCCGTAAAGGCATTTCCAATTAATTTTCTGACACAAAAATATCCCAGCCTGTCCAGCGAACAAATGATCTGTTGGCTTTCATAAAATTGTACAGAAACTTCCTGTTTCCATCATAGCGTAATTTGATATGGTATGACTTTACCCACATAAAAACTGTTGATGGAAACGTGGTTACTGAAGAGTAGGGTGGGCCAATTTGTTTTGGAGATGTTCTCAATTAAGATAAAATATAAAGGTGGTTCTAGAAGTATTCTTAGGGTGATTATTAGGTTGCATAAAGATGAGTGCTTTCCCCCCACAATGTTGGCCTTCAAATTTGCCTTCTAAACAGAAATAAGGCGGTAGGTTGCTGCTGCTGGTCAGAGTCTGAGAGACGGGTTCTAATTCTGTAGCCTACTAGAAACCAGTTGTTTCAAAGTTAATAATACTACCAAAGTAGTTTGAACTCACAAAATTGAGCCCAATATAACCGTTAAAAATGATCACGGATTTTGAGAAATACTGCTCACATGCTAGATGTTCATCTCATCACTTTGCAATAGAAACTTTAACCATTTGAAATATATCCTTTTCTATATAATTCTTATTTGTTATGAATTTACCACGTTAAATACAACAGTACTTCTTTATTTGTTACAAGTTAGCTCACAGAATGAAGGGTTTGTCAAGGAGAGGAGAGAAAGACAGGAGCTATTGCTCCATTCTCCTTACAAGTCTTGCGCAACTTTTTTCCCTTCACAAACCGACCAGGCCAAACCAAAAGCATAATTCTTTGCGGAGGAATGCAATCTTAAAATGAGGAATTGAGTAATACTGTGTAGTGGAAAGCCACAGAAAGCCAGTAACTATGGTAGGAAAATAATTTCCAATCCATCAAATTCATCATGGTTGGCTATATTATTGAGGGGGTCAAATTGGCCTGTCTCTAACATTGGGGTGGGGGCCATGACCCCCCTGTCCCCTGCAGGTTATGCGTCTCTTTATCCCTTAAACCAGGGGTGTCAAACTCATTCCATGGAGGGCCTAGTGTCTGTGGGCTTTTGGTTTTTCCTTTCAATTAAGACCTAGACCAGTGCTTTCCAACCCTGGTCCTATAGTGCCCTCAACAGTACACCTTTTCATTGTAGCCCTAGATAGTCACACCTGATTCAACTAATCATCAAGCCCTCAATGAATTGAATCAGGTGTGTTTGTCCAGGACTACAACGGAAATGTGTACTGTTGGGGGTTCTGGAGGACCAGGGTTGGGCTGTTGGGGGTACTGGAGGACCAGGGTTGGGCTGTTGGGTGTTCTGGAGGACCAGGGTTGGGCTGTTGGGGGTTCTGGAGGACCAGGGTTGGGCTGTTGGGGGTACTGGAGGACCAGGGTTGGGCTGTTGGAGGTTCTGGAGGACCAGGGTTGGGCTGTTGGGGGTTCTGGAGGACCAGGGTTGGTCTGTTGGAAGGTACTAGATGACCAGGGTTGGCCTGTAGGGGGTACTGGAGGACCAGGGTTGGGCTGTTGGGGGTACTGGAGGACCAGGGTTGGGCTGTTGGGTGTTCTGGAGGACCAGGGTTGGGCTGTTGGGGGTACTGGAGGACCAGGGTTGGGCTGTTGGGTGTTCTGGAGGACCAGGGTTGGGCTGTTGGGGGTTCTGGAGGACCAGGGTTGGTCTGTTGGAAGGTACTGGATGACTAGGGTTGGCCTGTAGGGGGTACTGGAGGACCAGGGTTGGGCTGTTGGGGGTACTGGAGGACCAGGGTTGGGCTGTTGGGTGTTCTGGAGGACCAGGGTTGGGCTGTTGGGGGTACTGGAGGACCAGGGTTGGGCTGTTGGGTGTTCTGGAGGACCAGGGTTGGGCTGTTGGGGGTTCTGGAGGACCAGGGTTGGGCTGTTGGGTGTTCTGGAGGACCAGGGTTGGGCTGTTGGGGGTACTGGAGGACCAGGGTTGGGCTGTTGGGGGTACTGGAGGACCAGGGTTGGGCTGTTGGAGGTTCTGGAGGACCAGGGTTGGGCTGTTGGGGGTTCTGGAGGACCAGGGTTGGTCTGTTGGAAGGTACTGGATAACCAGGGTTGGCCTGTAGGGGGTACTGGAGGACCAGGGTTGGGCTGTTGGGGGTACTGGAGGACCAGGGTTGGGCTGTTGGGTGTTCTGGAGGACCAGGGTTGGGCTGTTGGGGGTACTGGAGGACCAGGGTTGGGCTGTTGGGTGTTCTGGAGGACCAGGGTTGGGCTGTTGGGGGTTCTGGAGGACCAGGGTTGGGCTGTTGGGGGTTCTGGAGGACCAGGGTTGGGCTGTTGGGTGTTCTGGAGGACCAGGGTTGGGCTGTTGGGGGTACTGGAGGACCAGGGTTGGGCTGTTGGGTGTTCTGGAGGACCAGGGTTGGGCTGTTGGGGGAACTGGAGGACCAGGGTTGGGCTGTTGGGGGTTCTGGAGGACCAGGGTTGGCCTGTTGGGGGTTCTGGAGGACCAGGGTTGGCCTGTTGGGGGTTCTGGAGGACCAGGGTTGGGCTGTTGGGGGTTCTGGAGGACCAGGGTTGGGCTGTTGGGGGTTCTGGAGGACCAGGGTTGGGCTGTTGAAGGTACTGGATGACCAGGGTTGGCCTGTAGGGGGTTCTGGAGGACCAGGGTTGGTCTGTTGGGGGTACTGGAGGACCAGGGTTGGGCTGTTGGAGGTTCTGGAGGACCAGGGTTGGGCTGTTGGGGTTTCTGGAGGACCAGGGTTGGTCTGTTGAAGGTACTGGATGACCAGGGTTGGCCTGTAGGGGGTACTGAAGGACCAGGGTTGGGCTGTTGGGGGTACTGGAGGACCAGGGTTGGGCTGTTGGGGGTACTGGAGGACCAGGGTTGGGCTGTTGGGGGTTCTGGAGGACCAGGGTTGGGCTGTTGGGGGTACTGGAGGACCAGGGTTGGGCTGTTGGGGGTTCTGGAGGACCAGGGTTGGCCTGTTGGGGGTTCTGGAGGACCAGGGTTGGCCTGTTGGGGGTTCTGGAGGACCAGGGTTGGGCTGTTGGGGGTTCTGGAGGACCAGGGTTGGGCTGTTGGGGGTTCTGGAGGACCAGGGTTGGGCTGTTGAAGGTACTGGATGACCAGGGTTGGCCTGTAGGGGGTTCTGGAGGACCAGGGTTGGGCTGTTGGGGGTTCTGGAGGACCAGGGTTGGGCTGTTGGGGGTTCTGGAGGACCAGGGTTGGGCTGTTGAAGGTACTGGATGACCAGGGTTGGCCTGTAGGGGGTTCTGGAGGACCAGGGTTGGGCTGTTGAAGGTACTGGATGACCAGGGTTGGGAAACACTGACCTAGACAACCAGGTGAGGGGAGTAATTTACTAATTAGTGACCTTTAATTAATTAATTAATTAATTAATTAATTAATCAATCAAGTACAAGGTAAGAGCGAAAACCCACACTCAGCCCTCCATGGAATGAGTTTGACACGTGCCTTAAACCATATTTCAGTATGAGAGAGAAGCAGGAGTCATATCCCATTATTGCTGTGATTGGAAGCACTGTGTCAGGAAGCCTTGTGAGTGCCGCTTATACCAATCCTAAAGGCTTCTGGAATAGTGCTCTGTTTGACCCACCCAATGGCTCAAATGTAACTGGGTGATTCTGCAACTTTGGGCACTTTGGCCCTGCAAGCTTTCAGAAATGAAAATGTATTGAAAACCATTTTACCAGGATTATAATTGTCTTTGATTTGTCTAGAAATAATATCTGATAATGGCTGCAATTGTACTATTCAGGAATTTATATATTTGTCATTTTTCTGACAGCCATAGACAAATGTAATTTACATCACGTCATTAAAGATCAATTTATGTTGGAAATGAAATCTCATACATTTAATTTAACACATTTCTTATACATTTGTACATGAACTTGCACTGAATATGATTGTGCTCAATGGTTTTCCTAAAAGTAATAATAAACAACGCCTGAATGTATAAACTTGCCTTTGTGACAGCTGAAAACATTTATTTATTATAAAAAAACAAGATATTTCCACCCAACCTTTTTGTGAGATTATGATAACAACCATATGATTTCCCTATCTAAAACGGATAAATAAATATAAATTATACATAATATACTAATTTACCTAAGAAATATGGGTGTGGTGGAAATGACATCTATGGGGAAAAAACGTATGAAAACAATATTGTATTGCAAAAATGTTCAACAACAACCATTGTTAAACATTTCATTTATTTAAGACAAAATAAAATTCCAAAAGTAGACGATGGGCAGAGCTCAAGGAAGTAGGCCAGTGTTTGAGAGATGGGCCCAGATAGCAGAGTCGTGCCACATAGAAGACCTCAGTGAGTGAAGTGAAACGGTATCATTTGTGGTATACCCAACACAGGTGTGGAGGGTCACCTGCTTGTGAGAATCACCAAAGTTAACTGCTTGGATTTCACTGGTGTATTTATATTTACACAGGTAGTTCTCTCAGGGGCGCAACTTTGGTTTTAGAAGTGGGGAGGAAATAATTATTATAATTTGTTTTTATCTAGTCAGATAAACACTCCCAACAGCCTACCCGCTTGGAGGCGTCTGCATGGTCCTAAAGCCATGCAGACACCATTGCCTAATTTTGTATCACATTCCAATGATAAAACTGGGGGGGGGGACAAAAATGCAATTTCAGAATGTGGGGGGGACATGTCCCCAGTGAAAGTTGCACCCCTGAGTTCTCTGCAAAGTCAATATACACGATGATCTCCTCTTTCCGCAGATTCTCTTTTAATTCTCTCAGTTTGGAGTATTGTTGTCGAATGTTGTACACGTGTTTCCCCAACTTCTCTTTCAATCCTTTGGAGAAGTTCTCCAGTAGAATCTGCGGTGTGCCACAAACCTTTTTCTTTAACTGTCAAATGTATAGTGAACTTCTCCATGTTTCCCTCTTTGTTTTTCCTTTTCTTTCTCTTCAGTTTTGCTTTTCCACTCAAACCACCATGTCTGCTCACCAGCATCAAAGTCAGATGTTTTAAGCTCTTTTGCTTGTAAAAGGAAGCACTCTATGTACATGCACTCTTTCTTCAGGTTCTCACAGCACAAAGACTCAATAAGGTTCTCATTGTTGCTGCAGCTGATCACTTTGATGCTGTAGTTTGTCCACCATGAACTGGAGGTTGGCGTGGGTTTTGCAGAGTCATGTGTCCCTATCCTGGACTGTTGTCTTGACAACCCCAAAAGGACGTATTTTGTAGAATTCATAGTAGGATATCTTAATCTCTGAGTATTCCCTCTTAAAATTCTGATAAAGGTTCTGAATTGTGCCACTGAAGAAGCGCTTCTGCTTTTTTTCCTTGTGTGTCCTTTTTCCCCGTTGTTGCTCTACTGTTGACATCACGTTCATATAATCTAGTGATTTTCTCTTCTGTGGCTGTGTTAATAATGTTACACTGCTTTTTCCTGGAGTACTGAAGACTTGTTGACCTGTTTTCATTCGCCCTCATTGCTTTTGCTGAAAATCCGTTTGCAGCTTTGACCAGGCCATACTTTCTCAGGATGTTGCCTCCGAGCATTTTTGAAGCCACTTGTTTGTCCTAGGCACTGCACATTTCTTGATACTTTTGCTTTAACTCTGCAATGATGGCATTTTGAAATAATAAAATCCTTCTCAAATTCTTCGGAGTTCCCTTCATTTTCTGCTTTGTCTTTGGGGAATCTTGTCTCTCCATTTTCTTCATCAGTTGATCATACCTTTTTTGTATTCCTCAGTTTTCCGTTAAGCTTTATCAAGTTTGACATTTGTCATGCAAAGACCTCTATGTTTTTGAACGACCTCTTCCAACCTTTTTCCTTCCAGCAAGTATTTGACTTCTCATTCCTGTTGCAGATGATGTGGAAGCGGTATCAGGGCGTGCATCAGGGGCAGGTATGATGGCCTCATGTTCTGGCTGCAAGTCAACTGGTGACTGAGGTGTTGTGTTGCCTGATAGATAGGTCTCCATTGCAACTGTTCTCTTTAAAGTCTGTCTTCTATTCCGTTGGTTGCATTTCCATTGCCTTCTCTTGCTTCTTTGTTCTCGCTTTGTAAGCTCGGAGATAGATTTCACTTCTCCCTTCTCTTTTTTCTTCCAGTATCTCTCTCTGTCTTTTTGCAGATGTTCTTTGTATCGTGTAGGATCATTTTTTATTTTGTTTCTATGTCTGTGACCTCTGTGCTGTTTTATGTGGCATCTTCTAAAAACAAAGAAAATACTACTTAAGTTTTCCAATTGTGCACATCTTGGAGTATTTTCTAGATTAAAGGAATTTAAAACATGATTAAATAAGTCTAAAGTTAAAAAAGGTAAAAAGTAATAACAATGGATTTTTGTTATTTCCACCACGTTCTGTTATTTCCATCACAGTTAAGTTTGGGATGGAAATGACGCTGCTACTGTTTTTGGAGAAAAATTACAGACTGCTTAGCATGCTTTGGATAGTATTACAGCTAGCATATAGTTTACACTAAATACAGTGCCTTGCAAAAGTATTCGTCCCCCTTGGAGTTTTTCCTATTTTGTTGCATTACAACCTGTAATTTAAATTGATTTTTATTTGGATGACATGTAATGGACATACACAAAATAGTCCAAATTGGTTAAGTGAAATTTAAAAAATGACTTGTTTCAAAAATTCTAAAAAAAAGAAAAACGTAAAGGTTGTGAGTGCATATGTATTCACCCCCTTTGCTATGAAGCCCCTAAATAAGATCTGGTGCAACCAATTACCTTCAGAAGTCACACAATTAGTTAGATTGCACACAGGTGGACTTTATTTAAGTGTCACATGATCTCAGTATACACCTTTTTCTGAAAGGCCCCAGAGTCTGCAACACCACTAAGCAAGGGGCACCACCAATCAAGCGGCACCATGAAGACCAAGGAGCTCTCCAAACAGGTCAGGCACAACGTTTTGGAGAAGTACAGATCAGGGTTGGGTTATAAAAAAATATCTGAAACTTTGAACATCCCACGGAGCACCATTAAATCCATTATTAAAAATTGGAAAGAATATGACACCACAACAAACCTGCCAAGAGAGGGCCACTCACCAAAACTCACGGACCAGGCAAGGAGGGCATTAATCAGAGAGGCAACAAAGAGACCAAAGATAACCCTGAAGGAGCTGCAAAGCTCCACAGCGGAGATTGGAGTATCTGTCCATAGGACCACTTTAAGCCATACACTCCACAGAGCTGGGCTTTATGGAAGAGTGGCCAGAAAAAAGCCATTGCTTAAAGAAAAAAAAGCTTTTGGTGTTCGCCAAAAGGCATGTGGGAGACTCCCCAAACATATGGAAGAAGGTACTCTGGTCAGATGAGACTAAAAATTAGCTTTTTGGCCATCAAGGAAAATGGTATGTCTGGCACAAACCCAACACCTCTCATCACTCCGAGAATACCATCCCCACAGTGAAGCATGGTGGTGGCAGCACCATGCTGTGGAGATGTTTTTCATCGTCAGGGACTGGGAAACTGGTCAGAATTGGGTGAATAGTTATGCACGCTCAAGTTTTCAGTTTTTTTCATCTTATTTCTTGTTTGTTTCACAACAAAAAATATTTTGCATCTCCAAAGTGTTAGGCGTGTATTGTAAATCAATTGATTTAAACCCCCCAAAAAATCCATTTTAATTCCAGGGTGTAAGGCAACAAAATAGGAAAAATGCCAAGGGGGGTGAATACTTTCACAAGCCTCTGTACATAAAATATATTTTTAAAGATCTAATTTCTACCACAAATTAAAGAATTTATAGCTTGTTTGGTAATGACTGACAATAAAAAAATATTCTCTACACAAGCAATATTTACCTAGATTTTTCTTCAACTTCTGTACATCACTTCTGGAACAACTGTCTGCTGCAGCCATGTGCTTCAGTGTCACAATAAGTTAACATTCTCTTGACAAAACTTGAATTTGCCCTCAGTGGTGGAAATGACACCACTACCAAAGGATAGGTATATTTTGTGTAAATAACATAAAGGGCATACTCACAATAAATATTGATATAGATTTTATTTAATTGACTCTTTCTCAAAAAGGTAACATTTCAAAATGTGTAGTTATTAATGTTTTCTCATCGTAGATGCTCAAAAGTCTGGGTCAGGGACAAGGGCGAAAGAGTGAAATTAAGGTATAAAATGCATCTGAAAAGTAGTGGTGATCTAAGAAATCTGGGGTGATTGTAGTGTGAACTTAACATATAAAGAATAAAATCATTAAAAAAAAATTAAATCCCCCAAATTGACTCAGGACATAAAAGTTCTCGTAGTTGCAGAATCATCCAACTATACAATATTGCTCTTTCATGTTTGGACGTTTTCTGACATTTCCAGAGGTCTGGAAATTGTGTTGAGGCAAGATAAAAGACAAAACTGAGGATGTCTTTAACTTTTGGCAAGAAGAATATTTATTTGTATTTCCCCAAGAGAGTGACACACATTTCAAGATAACTGGATGTTTGAGAGAGGCTTGTATACATGCGACTGTACATAAGCGTTCCTATTCATTCAAAACCAGTAGCCAAGTTTACAGGATAAGTTTATATAATACATTCTTCTTGTATCACATGAATGCATGTTTGTGTGTTTATTGCTGTAAACACAGTCAATTCTCAGATTGTCATTTCAAACATACTTTGTTACAGGGCAAAAATAATATATTTTAGACTCATCCCAGAAACCAGGTTGGGAATCTTGACTGTACAGGATCTATTGTTTCCATACACCAGTTCAGGCAATTAGGGACCTCAGAAAAGGGACCGCTTTTATTCAGATTCCACTGACACGGTTAAATTAAACTACGTATGTAATGTTGTTTATCAAGTCCATCACCATGACACAAGCCAGCATAAACCAAAAACCTTCTCAAACAGACTGCGAATATTGTGGGTAGCCAAGAAACTTCAGAGGGAAGCAATACATTATTTGTAGAGAGATTTGATTGCTACTAGGGCAAAGCTAGAGAGCGATAGAGAGGTTATATATATATACATATATGTATAGAAGAGCTTTTAGAAAGGCATGCTTGGGATCTACACATAAAGATATATTATTCTACGTTCATAGCGACAGACTTAAAGCGAAAGAGATACAGTATAGAGAAAGTTAGATTAGCACAGAGAGGACAGTTGCAAGGCAAGATTAGCATGCTTGCTGAGCGAGAAGCTAACTTTTTACAGGACGTCAACGATACACAAA
The DNA here is from genome assembly GCF_901001165.1 of Salmo trutta. Lineage (NCBI taxonomy): Eukaryota > Metazoa > Chordata > Actinopteri > Salmoniformes > Salmonidae > Salmo > Salmo trutta. The sequence continues at coordinate 23,285,863 of NC_042962.1, forward strand.
GCAGCTGTTAAAGGCTAGCGACAGTGCACACTATAGTATAAGCTAAGCTATTCATTTGACGCTAAAGCTAGTAAGAGGGACTACATGGTTGTCACTAGTTACCACAGCCAAAAAGTCATAAACCCTGCCTATTTCTAAAATGTATCTTCATAAAATGTGGTTTTAAACTTTAACCCTAACTTTAACCACACTGCTAAACGTATGCCTAACCCTAACCTTAAATACATTTTTACGAAAAAGCCCATTTTTACTTGTGGCTGTGGCAACTAGTGGAAACCGGACTACATATACCGTCGATTGTATTTCACAAGCTGGAAAGGCAAGGCGTTTCATGCACATGCAAAGGAAGCAAATCTAGTAGCAGCAGCAAGAGTAACAAAATGGCTGACTTTGACTACCACAGTGAGATTCTTGTTTTTGTTTCTATGATTCAATACCCAATGTTGCTTGTGTCACAGTGTGCTTGACAATTTAGAGAAGGGATGGAAAGATAGAATCACTTCAGAAAATAGATTTAAGGATGCAGCATTTTTTTGTATTATTTTTAAATATTTAAACTTCCATTATTGAAGACAGTTGATGGACTTCATATCTAAAGATCACTCCAACTACAAAACAACGGAACAATAAAAGCAAGCGTTTTCCAATCAAACCTGGTACTTCCAACAGACCCTTAAGCCGCCACACATTCAGACTAATGACAGTTTCCATTTTTTGTGTATGTTTTTTAACATCGAACTATGAACAACCATTGGACATTGCACATTATTAGGTCATCTTATGCGTTTAGTCTAAAGTGCACAATCTTCCCTTTGAGGAGAACTAGACAATACTGGCGATTGATACTAAGGCAACACAGTTACAAACACACAAAAGTACACATTGGCACATACTGTCAAGTACTGTATCACTTGTACACAAAAACCACAGGGCTTGAGTTTAGAAATGGCTTTGCATACTCATTTGAAATCTACATTGTACCATAGTCATAATCTGAAATGGTTTCCAAGATGAATTCGGAAAATTTCCTTTGAAAGCCAGTCCCTGAACGCATTTATCTTTGAAGTAGCTATCATACACTAATCAAGTCAAGTATTTTGACATAAAAACACAGGAAGAAGCAATATCAACTAACAGGGATGAAAATACTGTTCTTTCAATAGAGAAAATATGAATAATTTTACCTCACAAATAGTCTCTGATTAAATGCCTTTTGTATACACAAATGCATACACATAGATATGTACTACAGTTATGGTATCTAAAAATTCTATTTACAACCTATGATTAAAAGTGATTGTACAATGACAAACCATATTGAGCAAATTGTGATTTTCTAACTTGTTCTAATGACAATGCTACAAAACCCCTGCTTATAGTGAAGCAGTGCTTGCCCTCTACTGACCTATGCAATTGTCCATACCTTTTAATGTTTTGCAAGTTATACATTTTTTTGACACTTGCATATGATCATCTAATTTTGTAGACTATTGAGTTGACCAAAAAGATGCTTGTTAACTTTGTTTATTGGCCAGATAAATATGTAATTGCTTGACAATTAATACACAGTAGATGCCTCAACCACAATGATAAGGGAGGCACCTCTCTTCCCTATGCTTTTGTGCAAGTGATGTCAAGTATAGCTGCAAGCCTGGTGAAGTGCCTATACTCAAAACAAAATTCTATCCATTTCTAATACCTCTCTCTACATGTTATCGCTCATTGGCCCCATAAATAAGCAGTATATTGACCAAATCTCTTCACTCCACTTCAAATACAGGTTCTCTCCAATGAAGACTCTGCTCTAAAAGGTCTGATGTCTATCCCAAGAAGGTGACAATGCCACAGAATTACACTGAGTGTACAAAACATTACAAATACCTGATCTTTCCATGACATAGACTGACAAGGTGAACGCTATGATCCCTTGATAAATCCACTTCAATCTGTGTAGATGAAGGGGAGGAGACAGGTTAAAACTCATGTTAAGAAGGCATTCATAATGTTTGGTATACTCAGTGCATATCAATTTACTGAGAGGTACAAACAACATGGCTGACTATAGAACTGGCCTGAATTACTCCCTGTCATATGTTTCGGTCACACACACCTAAACTCAGCAAAAAAAAGAAACATACCTTTTTCAGGACCCTGTCTTTCATATATAATTCGTAAACATCCAAAAAAGGGTTTAAACACTGTTTCCCATGCTTGTTCAATGAACCATAAACAATTAATGAACATGCACCTGTGGAAAGGTCTTTAAGACACCTAACAGCTTACAGACGGTAGGCAATTAAGGTCACAGTTATGAAAACTTATGACACTAAAGAGGCCTTTCTACTGACTCTGAAAAACACCAAAAGAAAGATGCCCAGGGTCCCTGCTCATCTGCGTGAACATGCCTTAGGTATGCTGCAAGGAGGCATGAGGACTGCAGATGTGGCCAGGGCAATAAATTGCAATGTCTGTACTGTGAGACGCCTAAGACAGCACTACAGGGAGACAGGGCAGACAGCTGATCGTCATCGCAGTGGCAGACCACGTGTAACAACAGCTGCACAGGATAGGTACATCCAGATATCACACCTGCAGGATAGGTACAGGATGGAAACAACAACAACTGCCCGAGTAACACCAGAAACGCACAATCTCTCCATCAGTGCTCAGACTGTCCGCAATAGGCTGAGAGAGGCTGGACTCAGGGCTTGTAGGCCTGTTGTAAGGCAGGTCCTCACCAGACATCACTGGCAACAACGTCGCCTATGGGCACAAACCCACAGTCGCTGGACCAGACAGGACTGGCAAAAAGTGCTCTTCACTGACGAGTCATGGTTTTGTCTCACCAGGGGTGATGGTCGGATTCACGTTTATCGTCAAAGGAATGAGCGTTACACTGAGGCCTGTACTCTGGAGCGGGATCGATTTGGAGGTATAGGGTCCATCACGGTCTGGGGCGGTGTGTCACAGCATCATCGGACTGAGCTTGTTGTCATTGCAGGCAATCTCAACGCTGTGCGTTACAGGGAAGACATCCTTCTCCCTCATGTGATACCCTTCCTGCAGGCTCATCCTGACATGACCCTCCAGCATGACAATGCCACCAGCTATACTGCTTGTTCTGTGCGTGATTTCCAGCAAGACCGGTATGTCCGTGTTCTGCCATGGCCAGCAAAGAGCCCGGATCTCAAACCCATTGAGCATGTCTGGGACCTGTTGGATCGGAGGGTGAGGGCTAGGGCCATTCCCCCCAGAAATGTCCGGGAACTTGCAGGTGCCTTGGTGGAAGAGTGGGGTAACATCTCACAGCAAGAACTGGCAAATCTGGTGCAGTCCACGAGGAGGAGATGCACTGCAGTACTTAATTCAGCTGGTGGCCACACCAGATCCTGACTGTTACTTTTGATTTTGACCCCCCCTCTGCCCCTTTGTTCAGGGACACATTATTCCAGTTCTGTTGGTCACATGTCTGTGTAACCTGTTCAGTTTATGTCTCAGTTGTTGAATCTTGTTATGTTCATACAAATATTTACACATGCTAAGTTTGCTGAAAATAAACGCAGTTGAAGTGAGAGGACGTTTCTTTTTTTGCTGAGTTAATATCATCTTGCACCCACTACACACCAGAGAGATAATTGAAAGTGGCATTAAATAAATGAGGTCATCAAATGAAAAGTGCTTTTGCTGTTGAGCATAAACATGGCTGCTTTGAAGAGTATTACTGTGGCGCTATTCTTAGAGCTGCTCGGTGTAGTCAATTAACATTGCCTTTCTCCTTCACTGCTGTGAGGCACTACTCTTTTCATCCTTCAGATTTTTTGGAAATGTGTTTAAATTCAGATACTACAGTTATGGGACGTGTCGGATTTGGAGACTTTGTCATTGTTTTCTAATACAAGTAGAAGTGAGTCAACCAACATTTTACCAAAACCACTGCTTGAAGTATGCAAATGTAAAGGCAGTCGACTGAGTTGAGATCAGCGGAAGTGTTCCTTTAAACATGAGTGAGACACGAATGTAGCTTACAATGGAATTTAAACACATCTGGCACTTCCAATATACCTGGCAAATGAGAAAGCAATTAGAAAATAAACTCTTCCTCATCAACCTATTGCACTGGCATTTCATATCACAAAAATACATATAAAGTTACATCAATTACACTAGTCTACACTAGGAAAAACTTTTACAGGGCCCCAGACCAAGGAGGTCCACGACAAAGCTACGATACATAAATATGGATATATCTATAGATTTATTTTTTTCTCTCAAACATACCTTGTTATAATATATGACTTTGGAAGAAAGAAAAATAGATTACCAATACATTCACAACAAACATTTCATCCGTTTAGGGAAAAGGAAAGGGATATTTGGGTGACACAAGTCTTATAGATCCTGACCGAGCCGCTCAATTTCCTCGATAAGAAAGTCGATGTCCTCAAAGGTGGCCGCGGGGTTGGAGATGACCATGCGGAAGAAGTTGACCTTGTCCCCCTGTGGTTGGTAGCTGACCATGGTTGTCCCATACTCCATCATCCTGGCCTTGATCACTGGAGCCACCTAGACAACAAGTCACAATTGTTGTGTTACAAAGAAAAAGTGTTAAGTGCTTTTCGACTATTACGAGGAAATACTATTGTAAAACAAGGTCACGTGTATTTATTTAAAAATGTTAAGCCCCTTTTTGTGAAGCCTGGATAAATTGACAATTTCCTTTGACAAACAAATGGACACGAATCAACGTTTTACTCCCTAAAAAAAGGAAACTTTCACTATTAAATGCCGTTCACTTTATCAAACCTCTGTGTTTTCACTGTGCGACACATCCCTGTAGTCAAGCTATAGTATCTACAGATGCACAAATTACATTCACTCGGTGGACAGGCCGAAAAGACAGCTACAGACAGCTGGGGTGACAAGTAAATCTAACACCAACAAGGCTCACAAGAGTTCAGCAGAACTGTGATGTTGAGAGGCTATCTTGCAATAAAACTTGGTAAAAGTCATTTATTTGTTGTTCAGTCCAGTCCGTCTGGCTTTGTGGATTACATTCTCTGATGTGCAGAGGCAGATTCAATTACATGTTCTGGAGGAGATAGTGAGAGTGACACAGGCATAGCCGCTGAGGGGGTGGGGGTGCTGAGGGTGCTACAGCACCTCCTGAAATATATATATATATACACACAGTTGAAGTCGGAAGTTTACATACACCTTAGCCATATACATTTAAACTCAGTTTTTCATTCCCTGTCTTAGATCAGTTAGGATCACCACTTTATTTTAAGAATGTGAAATGTCAGAATAATAGTAGAGAGAATTATTTATTTCAGCCTTTATTTCTTTCATCACATTCCCAGTGGGTCAGAAGTTTACATACACGTAATTAGTATTTGGTAGCATTGCCTTTAAATTGTTTAACTTGGGTCAAACATTTCGGGTAGCCTTCCACAAGCTTCCCACAATAAGTTGGGTGAATTTTGGCCCATTCCTCCTGACAGAGCTGGTGTAACTGAGTCAGGTTTGTAGGCCTCCTTGCTTGCACACGCTTTTTCAGTTCTGCCCACAAATTCTCTACAGGATTGAGGTCAGAGCTTTGCAATGGCCACTCCAATACCTTGACTTTGTTGTCCTTAAGCCATTTTGCCACAACTTTGGAAGTATGCTTGGGGTCATTGTCCATTTGCTTGACCCATTTGCGACCAAGCTTTAACTTCCTGACTTGATGTCTTGAGATGTCAATTCAATATATCCACATAATTTTCCTGCCTCATGATGTATTTTGTGAAGTGCACCAGTCCCTCCTGCAGCAAAGCACCCCCACAACATGATGCTGCCACCCCCATGCTTCACGGTTGGGATGGTGTTCTTCGGCTTGCAAGCCTCCCCCTTTTTCTCCAAACATAATGATGGTCACTTCTGACGCACTGGAATTGTGATACAGTGAATTTTAAGTGAAATAATCTGTCTGTAAACAATTGTTGGAAGAATTACTGGCCATAATGACCAAAAAGAGGGATGCTTGCAAGCTGAAGAACACCATGCTAACCGTGAAGCACGGGGATGGCAGCATCATGTTGTGGGGGTGCTTTGCTGCAGGAGGGACTGGTGCACTTCACAAAATAGATGGTATCATGAGGCAGGAAAATTATGTGGATATATTGAAGCAACAGCTCAAGACGTCAGTCAGGAAGATAAACCTCTTATGGACAATATCCAATGGTAGCGCCTGGCGCGAAATACGAAAAACCTTAAAAATGCTATAATTTCAATTTCTCAAACATATGACTATTTTACACCATTTTAAAGACAAGACTCTCCTTTATCTAACCACATTGTCTGATTTCTAAAAGGCTTTACAGCGAAAGCAAAACATTAGATTATGTCAGGAGAGTACCCAGCCAGAAATAATCACACACCCATTTTTCAAGCTAGCATATACGTCACAAAAACCCAAACCACAGCTAAATGCAGCACTAACCTTTGATGATCTTCATCAGATGACACTCCTAGGACATTATGTTATACAATACATGCATGTTTTGTTCAATCAAGTTCATATGTATATCAAAAACCAGCTTTTTACATTAGCATGTTTTGTTCAGAACTAGCATACCCACCGAAAACTTCCAGTGACTTTACTAAATTACTCACGATAAACGTTGACAAAAAACATAATTATTTTAATAATTATAGATACAGAACTCCTTTATGCAATCGCGGTGTCCGATTTTAAAATAGCTTTTCGGTGAAAGCACATTTTGCAATATTCTGAGTAGATAGCCCGGCCATCACGGCTAGCTATTTTGACACCCACCAAGTTTGGCACTCACCAAACTCAGATTTACTATAAGAAAAATTGGATTACCTTTGCTGTTCTTCGTCAGAATGCACTCCCAGGACTTCTACTTCAACAACAAATGTTGTTTTGGTTCGAAATAATCCATAGTTATATCCAAATAGCTCCGTTTTGTTCGTGCGTTCAAGTCACTATCCGAAGGGTGACGCGCCGGCGCGTTTCGTGACAAAAAAAATTCGAAATATTCCATTACCGTACTTCGAAGCATGTCAAACGCTGTTTAAAATCAATTTTTATGCGATTTTTCTCATAAAATAGCAATAATATTCCAACCGGGCGACGACGTATTCGTTCAAAGAGAGAAAGAAAAAAATGGAGTCGTCTCGTGCATGAGCGCTCCAGTGTCATTGTCCTCAGAAGGACCACTCTCCAAAACCCCTGCTGTTTTTCGCCCAGAGACTGCAGAGCTATCATTCCACGTTCTGGCGCCTTCGTAGAGCCAATGAAAGCCTTAGAAAATGTCACGTTACAGCACAGAGGCTGTATTTTCGATAGAGAGGCTATAGAAGGACAAGAAATGGTCAGACAGGGCACTTCCCGTATAGAATCTTCTCAGGTTTTGGCCTGCCATATGAGTTATGTTATACTCACAGACACCATTCAAACAGTTTTAGAAACTAAACTTTAGAGTGTTTTCCATCCAAATCTACTAATTATATGCATATTCTAGTTACTGGGCAGGAGTAGTAACCAGATTAAATCGGGTACGTTTTTTATCCGGCCGTGAAAATACTGCCCCCTATCCCAAACAGGTTAAAGCTTGGTCGCAAATGGGTCTTCCAAATGGAAAATGACCTCAAGCATACTTCCAAAAGTTGTGGCAAAATGGCTTAAGGACAACAAAGTCAAGGTATTGGAGTGGCCATCACAAAGCCCTGACCTCAATCCTGTAGAAAATTTGCGGGCAGAACTGAAAAAGCATGTGCGAGCAAGGAGGCCTACAAACCTGACTCAGTTACACCAGCTCTGTCAGGAGGAATGGGCCTAAATTCACCCAACTTATTGTGGGAAGCTTGTGGAAGGCAACCCGAAATGTTTGACCCAAGTTAAACAATTTAAAGGCAATGCTACCGAATACTAATTGAGTATATGTAAACTTCTGACCCACTGGGAATGTGATGAAAGAAATAAAAGCTGAAATAAATCATTCTCTCGACTATTATTCTGACATTTCACATTCTTAAAATAAAGTGGTGATCCTAACTGACCTAAGACAGGGAATTTGTACTAGGATTAAATGTCAGGAATTGTGAAAAACTGAGTTTAAATGTATTTGGCTGAGGTGTATGTAAACTTCCGACTTCAACTGTACATATTCTTATTCATCCCTTACGTTTGTGTGTATAAGGTAGTTGTTGTGAAGTTGATAGATTACTTGTTAGATATTACTGCATTGTCGGAACTAGAAGCACAAGCATTTCGCTACACTCGCATTAACATCTGCTAACCATGTGTTTGCGACCAATAAAATTTGATTTGATTTGAATTTTTGGGGGGGTCTGTAAGAGAACTAACACGTTTAAATTGTTTTGTGTAATACCCCTTTAATTGCGCATCTGGCCCTTTAATTGTGCATCTATTGTGTCATTCGCGAACGACCCATCACTACTGGCTACACACGGAGTAATAGAAAAACGCCTGCACCACACAGACAGAAAGGGGCAATTTTGCTGGAATTTAATTGGCAGATATTGTGTTAGGTTTGGCTTTCTAAGCCAATAGTGGCTAACCACTATGTCATATAATGTCAATGTTGCGTTGGTTAGATAGTAGCTGGGAGCTTGCGGTGTCTGATAATTGTGAAATTTGTTTATGACAGTTTGCGGTGGACCACGTAAAAATTACATGTACTTTCAGAATTGTTTGGTGAGCTACTCACAGGTGGTCTGCGAGCTACTGGTAGCTCACGATCAACCTGTTGGAGACCCCTGGTTTAGTCCATAATGTTGCTTGATCAGTGGTTAGGTTATTAGCTGGTCAAAATTAGGCTACTTGAAAAGTGGTATATAACCGTGTGTTAGTGCGGGTATTCATTGAATGTATGTAAATCATGAAGCTCATCTGCATTTTCTGCAGCGCAGGAAAATTCTCAGCGACAAAAGGGTGATCACATTAAGATCCTACACCTGTAGGTGTCATATGGAGTAGAGGCATTCTATCCACGCACGGATTTTCAGCATTAATACAAAATATGGGGGAGAAGTGCTCAAGAGAAATACATAGGATAAAAATCTATTTTACTTGGGTGTACAGTATTTTTGTAATTCACATTTGTCTTAAAGGGGCAAGGAGGTACTACCAAGAGGTAATGCTAGGTGACAGTTTGTGAAGCTCAACTTTTCAGCGTAGAGCTTTACAGATAGCAGAGCTTAACAGATTCAAATCACCTGCAGGTCCACAGTAATCTTCTATAGACTTAGAATATATCTGGGGTATTAAGTTACAGAAGGCCAACGGAACTTTGGAAACTTCTGCAAGTTTAGGCTTAATAAGGAAAATGGACATTGTCTTAAAAGGGAACATCCACTAAAAAAATGATCTTTTGGTATTTGTTTCATTAGTGCACTGTTGATACGGTCCCAAATGTTTTTGCATGGCAGCAGTCGAGTTTTCACCAGCCACTTCATCATGATAATGCAAAATGCTAGTTAGCTTTTAATGTTTGATCGCTTAATTGGCTTCGAGTCTATATTTTGAATCAGTAGGTCATGTTTTGATGTATTGTGGTCATTGTTTCTCCTTACTGATGTATTGATGCTGTTTTTTGTTTTCGCTTTCTACCTTATGCGCATTGAGCATGGGAAATGCGCTCTACAAATGTATTATTATTATTATTATTATTATTATTATTATTACTACAGTCATTTCACACAAATCTGTTGCAGGTGTCCTGTTGTAATTGGCAACCCTGCAAATAACAATAAATAATCAACTCTGAATTGTGCCTCACTTGAATCAGTCCTTTGGCAAAGGATTTTGTGTCCAATTGTTTCAAAGCGCTGTTGAAAACACTGGTGGTTGGAAAAAAAGCTAGTCCAAATGGATTCAGAATATCATGTCTTCCAGCACAGTCCCTAATTGTGCTAAATGGTCATCATTATGACAATCACCACTGTCTGCAGAAAACGCAGAATATCAGTCCTGCTAAACATCTATACCCATAGCAGATGGGGCATGTCAACACTGTTTTAATCAGGATGTTATCATGCATGTGTGTATGAGACAATGGCATAGATTCAATCAGATCAAGCGTTAACCGGCGATAACAGACACCCCATAGCGCATGTTTCGGCAGTGTCAGAGGTGGAACTGCGTTGGAGCCTTCAAACCAGTGAGCAGCTGCTCTTGCGATCATTGTCACGAAGCCACACCCGTCCCACTCACTTTAGAAGTTCAGAGCGAGAAAGTGAAGGCTATATAAAAATAATTCCGCAAATATTTTAAAATCATTAATTAAAAGAATGAGAATTTCTATCAGCCTAATCGAGGTGTAGATTACATCGCACATTCCAGTGTTCGAACTTGTAAACAAGGCTGCATGGGATTTCTGTTAATGTGACTCCCTGCAGCCAATGGCAATGTCCACTTTAGGTATAATGCCGGGAGCCACATGTGGATTTGACAGCTCTAACTCAGTTCCACCTCTGACACCGCCAAAACAACTGCTCTGCGGATGTCGGCTAAAGTATATCAGATTTAATCGAGCCCCATGTGTGTTAGAGAGAGAGAGAGAGAGAGAGGTCTCTTTGTATGGCTGGCACGCACATCATCTGTTCATCCTAATTGCAGATTAGAGGACCCCTGCTGCTGAGTGGCTGCCACAGTAACAACCCACGGCCAATGATTGAACTCATGAACAGTAGCCCCCCCACCCCATTCACTCCCTCCCTCCTCATCACACAGTCCACGGAAACATGTCTGTCGTTTTTAGATTCTCTCATTCGAATTGTGCTATCGAGGTTGAGCAAATGAACTCTATTGACATGCTTAATGACTTCCCAAACGCCTTCCATTTTTAGGCACAGGGACTTCTCTACAAATTACATCAGAGGACTGCCATTTTGTTTCGGGTGAAGGAGACATGATGTGGACAAACTGAGTGCAGTGAGACGGAGGTGTCTGAGGCTCAGGCAATACGGACCGGACTAGTCCTTTATGTCTTACTGCTCACCTTGTGCAGGCGCTTCTTTTTCTCCTCTTTGTCCTCCAGGTACCGCATGCCAGGAGGGAGGTACCAGAAACACACGTTGGTGTGTTGAGGCTGGGACAATGCAAAATGGGAAGACGAAATGATTCATCAGTCAATTATTAGGCTTTACACATGGAAGCGCGCGCACGCGGGTGCACGCGTCAAATTGAGGAGCTGGAAAGACAGGCGCAAAAAAAATCCATTAGAGAAACCATGGAATATTGGAATCCACTCAGGTTGTACAAAATAGAAAGCTCTCAAAGCAATCATGGCTGTCAGTTTATCAAGCCAGCGCTGTGTATACTGAGCAATTCACACCCTGACAAAAGAACTCTGCTGTGAGTTCTGCCGTGTCGGGTGGTGCTGTCGGTGGCAGTGGTCTGAATAGTAAGCAGGTAGAGTGGCTCTCGTTCCTAGACCCTCTGGCTATGTCTGACTGTCTCACATGTCTATCTCCTAGTACCAGATGTGATGGGAGAAAAAAAAACCTGCCTGCTCACTGGTGAAAAGCATTCATTACCAATGGTTGACTGACCATGCATACCAGACTCCTTTATTTAGCGGGAGTGTTGAGTCCCGACTGCACTGATGTGGTGCTATGGTTTTCTGGGCCACCAAGCCAAGTTAACACCTGGACCAATGCCCAGGGGATTTGGACTATTCCTGCCTGTCATTCTATTGTGTTATAGTTGTCTTTTATATGGCTGTAATTATTGACATTTACATTACATTTTAGTCATTTAGCAGACACTCTTATCCAGAGCAACTTACAGTAGTGAATGCATACATTTCATTTCATACATTGTTTTTTTCTGTGCTGGCCCCCCGTGGGAATCGAACCCACAACCCTGGTGTTGCAAACACCATGCTCTACCAACTGAGCTACAGGGAAGGCTATAAGCTAAATAAAAGTCATTTAAATGCCAGGGTGTCCATAATCTACCGCAGGGGGTATTCAACTCTTACACTACGAGGTCCGGAGCCTGCTGGTTTTCTGTTCTACCTGATAATTCATTGCAACCAGTCCCAGGTCTAAATCCGTCCGTCATTAGAGGGGAACAATGAAAAAACACACACGGTGGAAATGGCTTCGAGGTTGAGTTTTGAGGGCTCTGTGGCATGGCTCAGCCCTGCTGTATAGTATAAAATACATTCCAATTAGATTTTAGCCGTTCACAACATCATCACATAAATGTATAGTGTTTTTTGTTGTTGTGTGTGTGTGTTACCATTCATGTCGTTCAGTGTCTAACCATACAAAACATTTAATATGAACATACCTTTCCATTGAAGACCATCTCATATCCTTCTCTGTCCTTGATCTTGTTGTACAGGTACTCCGAAAGCTCCAGACACTTGTCAATCTGAGCCTCGAACCCGATGGTGCCCTATCGGGGAAGAGGAAAATGCTGTCAACAACACGGTAAAGGTAACAACAAAGGTGAAAAAAAGAGAGCTTATTTTAAAATCATACTAACGATAGCTCATCTTTTTAAGTCCCAACAACTGACAGCGTGAACACAAATGCTGTTTTCCTGCGGTGATTGACATTTTCCAAGAACGTTTCATAAATGTCTTGACCAAATTAGAGAAGACACTTGGTACACTAAAACCCACAGTCCAAATGCAACACGAGCAAAAACAACTCCCTCCACACGTCCCTGCCTTTGCAATGCAGGTTGATGTCAGTTCCCATTGTAGCACTGTGATAAGCAATTACCCCACTAGTCCTCAACTGTCAAGCTGCAGGGGTCAGACTAACTACTTGCAGACCAGGACAGGCTTTACATCCCAGCCACATGGTCAGAGGGAATCTATTTGTCTGGGATGTCCAGCATCACAAAGCTCACTATATTATACTTAACAGGACCATTTGTTGACTGAAGAAACAGGCTACTGAAGGTTTTGAATTCATACTGCACACAATGTAGTCAAACAGATGTCAACAATGCAATCAGAAAAGCAATACACTGTACATTGTACTAGGCTGTAAAAGGCTTATGGAATATCCATTTTGAAATATACATGAGATAATCCCTGGCAAAGAACTATAATATATATTTTTTTTAAATACCAAAAATATAAACATAAATGTTATCTAAAACAATCTGTTTTACAATTAATCAAGGCATGATGAAAATCTCTAGAGGGGATCTTTATTGGACTAAATGATTGAAAGAGAACTACATTTGCAATCAGTACTCTACCAACCTTCGCTCTCCACATGAGCCAGAGCTTGAAGATGTCCACATGACGTCCACACTGCAAGGCCTTGTCCCCAGTGTCGTAGGACAGGTCGTAGTGCTTATCCTGCTGGAACAGGTAGCAGGCGTGCATCTGGTTGCAGTTTTGCATCAGCCCCTGGAGAAGAGAAAAGATTCACTTAAGCAATAAGGCCTGAGGGGGTTTGTGGTATATGGCCAATATACCACAGCTAAGGGCTGTTCTGAGTGCTAGGACACAGCCCTTAGCTGTGGTATATTGGCCATATATCACAAACCCCCGAGGTGCCTTATTGCTATTTTAACTGGTTACCAACGTAATTAGTAGTACAAATAAATGTTTTGTCATACCCATAGTATACGGTCTGATATACCACGGCAATCAGCATTCAGGGCTTGACCCACCCAGTTTATAATTCCGATTATACAACAGTGACAATAGCTAGTTAATACATATCCTGTAATCTCATTCGCTACAAGGTCATTTAGGATGGATGTGTAACTTAGCAATGACCGTAGTCATGTAGGAACATACAGTAGGCCTCTTATTCTGAAATGTAACGAAAGAAACATGGTGATGAATATATATGTAATGGGGATATCTCCACTTTGACCCCGTACCTCCTCCCGGACCAGCAGGGCTGAGCACTGCAGTGGGACTGCCATCATCTTGTGAGGGTTCCATGTCACTGAATTGGCCCTGTGAATTGAAACAACAATGGGTACTTTTTCCGAATATTGATTTAAAAGATGAAAATTCATCATTTTAGTGCATTTCAGTACGGACCTCTCAACTCCATCTAGCTTCCACTTGTGCATCCTGGACATGATGAGACTGCCTCCCCACGCACCCTGAGTAGAGAGAGAGAGATGGTGAGATGACCAAACTACAGAACACTTTGGAGCGTGAGACTGAGTCTCAACATGAAGAGCCCCATTACATTACAAGAGCCATATGTAATAACATACAGTTCATATTCACGGAGTGAGCCCGCTGACAGTTTCCTGCAAATACTGACGACTCGTCTCTACTTCATATTTTGTGGAAAGGGAGCTCCTAAACCTCACCCTCACAGTTCTACTTTCGAAAACACAAGAATTCAACGTAAAAAGGCCCTAAACAAATCTAGCATGTCTGCAGTTTGACACTGATGGATCTCCTTTCTTGGTCTTAATAGAGGTGTCTCTATGTCATGCCTCAATCACCTCCATTACACAGAGTCCTTCGGTGAGAGAGGCCATGATGGGGAAGTCAGGGGAAAGGATGATTTACAGCCCCCGCTCCAGTTTCCTTAATCTCCAGTGTTACAGAGGAAACTGGCTGAGTGGCTGCCTCCTATCTAGGTCAGCTGAAAGCAGCTGAGGGGACTCAGATATATTACATGAATCAAACTCTGACTGGTGAGCTCTGTATGCCCCTGTCCCTGAAACACCCAAAGCTAAATGCTATGGACTTACCATCTGATGAGGAAACAACAAAGGTATTCACCTAAAGTAACTTGAGTGTGTAATAGCCGCTTGTATAGTGTAACTTAAGGTAATATCCTGTAATTTGCCACCATAACAGGAGTCTTGCTCTGTATACTAGTTGGCACGATTCTTATCAGTCAGCTGTACAAAATCTGTGCAAAATTAGCATGTAATAAAGTACACGTGTTTGTACTTACATCCACGTGAAACCAGACTTGGTACTTCTTACAGATGTCTGAGATGGCAATGAGGGGGTCAAAGGCTCCGTAGACTGTGGTGCCAGCCGTCGCACTCACAAAGAATGGCACAAATCCCTAAACATACAACATGAAAAGAAATAATTTGCATGTACAGTGTCACATACCAACATTTTAAATATTTCCCATTATACATGTGACATCACCGGTGATATATTTTAGATAATAGCACAACACATTCCTGATCATCTTTTTGGTAAATGTCCATATGGTTTCACAATATGAAAAAATAAAAACTTAATAGCCATTGCTCTTTAACAGGGATATGGATGGATGTGTCATGTGTGTATGAAATTACCTTCTGCTTGGCTTCCAGTATTTTCCTTTCAAGGTCAGCTGGTATCATTTTACCACTGTGAAGAAGAAAAAAAAAATAAGGATTTCATTGCTTGAATGCTTTTGCCATTAAATGACATGTTCTGTTTTATTCCGCACCTGAGGCCGACTGTATAGTTAAAACACTACAGTACCTCTCATCAGCTTTGATACAGATGACACTCTCTGTACCAATGCCAAGGGCTGCTGCTCCTTTCTTGATTGAGAAGTGACTCTAAAAGACACAGAGGTAGAGAAATCCCTCGCACAAGCTCTTCCCTTAACCTGATTACATTTCCTGTTTGATGTATTTCATTGAATGCTGCTGTAAAGGGAATTCCAGACCAAGGAAAGAATAAAAAGAGATGAGCTGTAGTAACTTTGGAATTTTGCTGTCCAAGGCCACGCAAAGGCTTTTGGGAGTGTTCTATTTTAGCTGTTGTTTGCCAAATTGTTTAAATGTCCTGGGCCACTGCAGGGGAGAGGAGATAACAGCAAGTGTCCTTGCGTGCTGTACTGTCATGCAGAATGTCAGCAAATCAGCCTCACATTAGCTATGGCTGCATGTGAAGGTGACACAGACATTTCCCACCTAAAAACCTATCGGGTGCCACTGGCTGAGATGTCAGTCCCTTTTTCTACAACATAAATACATCAGTGATGAAAACTGTGACCTGGCTTTATATGGAACAGCTGGCCCAGCAGTATGCCAAAGAGATTTTATTGGGATTCTGACGCCCACTTTGCCAAACATTACCCTCTTTAAGTAGTGAACGCTGGATCCTTGTAATTTGACGTAATCTAAGAACAAAGCATACAAATTATACGCCCTCACCAAAACATTGGGATAAAGCAACTATGAAGCACATTAAATAAACACAAAAAGGAAAGTCAAAGCAAGAAATGTATAAAACGATAAATGAATGAATGAACAAATTAAATAAAGTGAAAATTAAAGATAGTAGGGGCCTACATGCTCGGATGTGAAGGCTGCCAGTCTGGGGACTGATGACATTCCTTTCTCCTTCACTTCAGGAAACATCTTGAAGCGAGCCAGCAGCATGGCATACATATTGGAAATGGCACCACCTAGGGGAGAGAGGCGACGCACACCGCTCAATCGCGTGTGTAAGCACCAGCAGCTCCTCAATCACTTGTGTTGTGTAAGGATCATTTGGTACAGCCATCAGATGTCAAAACTCACGTGAAGATAATGCTTTGGCTATTCAGTAACACAGGGCTAAAAGTAAATTCAATGGTTATGCATGTCTCAGGAGAATCTGTCTTAAATGTATTGAGGAAATAATCAAAAATACAATGTTTCAATGATGATAACATATATTTACATGTCCATGTAATTGTGAAAAAGGAGCAGTATGCCTCTGTTATTATAACCTCCTATGTTTTTTTTTGTTTTTGTTATATGTCAACCAAGAGTCCAGAGGAGAAATGAAAGCAACTGAAATGTTGTAAGGGAGGAAGTGGTTTTATGCTAACTGACTGTGGAAAGTGTTCAATTTTTGTCATCAAAATGCAAATTTACACATCGCTGGAGATGGGCCAACCAATTTTCTGTGAATCTGATGGGGGGGGGGGTTATAATTGGCGTCACCTACGCACCGGGAGAGAAGATTCCATCCCCTCGACCATCCTCCCAGCCAATGATCTCCCTCATTTTCTTCAAAGTGACGTATTCCAGCAGCACGAACACTGGAGCCACCTCATAGGTGAACCTGGGTTGCACAAGAGAGAGAGATCACATGACTGAGTTGCACAAAATATGGATCCAGACCCCCCCCCCCCCCAAAAAAAATGTAATAGTTAAATGTAACGACAGACAAATGATTTAGCATCTGTCTTTTCTCCCCTCTGGAGTTCTATGGTTTCACAACCGATTTGGCTTGAGAAACAGTTTATCATGGGCTCAGGTTTAGCATGAGGGATGGGGTTATATAGCTCATAGAAGCTGACAACGTATTTCAAAGTCAAGACAGACAAAGCAAAACGTTGGGTTTATTGGAATGCACATAGTGGTAGATGTCAATGTAGAACATTCTTTATTTGATTGTCAATTAACTTGCAATTCAACCACAAACACAGTGGAATTTATAAAGGTCATTGCAGGTTATGTAGGTTAAATGCAATACTCTATCATTTTTTTCTCTACATTACAAAACAGTTCAACATTCTCTGCATCATACAAACGGCTTGCTACACTGCAGCATGTTTGACTCCAAATTGACTACAAATGTATTAATTTTGGGGATTCAGTGCATTTAATTGTGCCAGCAGAACCCTTATTTCACTGAGCCGTGACTCTCAGTAAATATCATCCCCCACTCAGCCAGAAATTAACTTCCGATTAGCCTGAATCAAGCCAAAATGCTAATTTTCTCCGCTTGAATTGCCATGGGGATAGCGAAGGAGGGAAGGCGGTAAGGGGTGGGGTTAAATGAATACGGGATTTAATTCTGTACTGCCTTTCCTTTCAACCTTTCACATGCTCTCTTTGAGTGAGACCCCACTATCAGTGTGAGAAGACACAGCAGAGAATGCCTATGGATGGACCGGAAATGGAAATGATTGTTATTAGGTTTTATCATTTGAATCATGATGAGGCTAGTCATACTCACATGTTGGTGTTTGCGGTGGACGTTAACCAATCAGCTGCAAGACCAACCATATCTAATCCTGTAGAGAGCTGATTGAAGTATCTGGGGTGGGCTAGAAGCAGAGGAAATTGTGTGAGATGACAGAATTGTTTGTGGTCTTTTTTGGAAATGTCGGGCATGTTTTCCTGTATTTCTGTTTTCCATACTATGCTTTTTTATGTGATTCTGGTGCCTATGCCACTTGGCACAGCTTGGCATATAAGGCTGTATGTAGCTCCTTCATAGTTTAATTCAGTTGTGCTGTGCTCTTGGAGTGACAGCTGTTATGCTTGTATGGTCATGCTAGAACATTTTAAAGAGAAGGTGATGTCAAAACGTTTCAATATTTGTTAGTCATTTTACCAGCCCTGGGGGTATTCGTTTTAGTTTTTAAATTGAACATGGTGAGGATAATAGCATAGCATATATGGACCATGTTAGTGATTTTAGCATTGATACTGTCAAATTCGTTTGGAAATTGTATTTTGGGGAAGGACATCATGTAATTTCCCTTTTTGCTCCATATATTATGCCTTTCTTCATCCCGAATAGTGCGGCACGGGGGAAAATGACCTAGCACATTTAACAGATTATGATCTCAAAAACATTAGATTTCCACCATCTATACACACCATCTACAGTCATTTGCTAAATACAAACATGTAACGAAAACACACATGTAGGTCTGTTTTCTTGGATATGCCACTGGATAGGCCTGGTTTATATTTTAATCTCAATCTATTAATATATATTTTTTAAAGAATCTGCTGCTGTCCTTTAATTTTCGTCTGGGTAGCCCTAGGCCTAATGTGCGAACAGGAACAACTCTTCAGAAGAAAACATTTAGCAATTAATTTGGTGTATATTGACCCAAAACGAATTTACAAAAAACATATAGCTAGCTATTGGCTGAGTTAAACAGCAGGCGGACAGGCAATATTGATTTTGAATTGTCCATTTCCTCTCATAAAAAAAGCAGCGAAATTAGCATTTTGTTGCAAAAAATATATATCTTAGAATACCTGTTTTGATAGCGTATTTCAGAGTTGCACGACAGCTTATCAAAATATCATCCAGTGTTTCTGGCTCATCCTGCAGTTCCCAGTTGTTTCTCTGAAGCAATTCATTGGGATAGTGGAAATCAATGACTTTCGTTTCTCTATCAAACGATTCCGTGATATATGCCAGCAAAATATCCACAACTTCTTGGAGAAAAGTCATTGTCTTCATGTCGCCATCCAACGCGGGTAGTAGATCTGTGAATCAATGTAAAAATGCAGGCAATTTGAATTTTAACTCTAAAGTGTCATTTTAACCTTGAAAATGAAGGACAGACAGGCCTAGATTTAAGTAAGGAGAAAATGCGTATAAACTGTAGACCTATTAGGAAATAACAGGCTACACATTTACACCAGATACATAAGGCCATCGACTATTTTATTATTTGTTTCGAAGTGATAATGACTAACCTAAATTAATTATATGTAAATAAGAAAATATAACACATTTTCCGTTCAAAATAATAGGTCTATACGTCAGTATGCCTACGTGGGTTTTAAAATAGGCTTCTTGTTGAATTTGTTGAAGGTTACTCTGTCTTTCATATGAATGATGCATCATTCGGGTAGGCCACTCATATCACGATTTCGTATGTGAAAAATGCATCAATATAGGCCTATCATGTTTATAGGCCTACCTGTTGAATATAGATCTGAGAAACCGACAGTCGCCTCAGTCGCCTTTAGACAATTGCACGGTTTGTTGCATCCGCAGGTCCCAACCGTTGTCTCATCCAGTTTGGTGGATGTCGGCTCAGATGTTTTCTCGCCCTCTCCAGCAACACTGAGTAGAGCTTTAAATGTTTGTTTCAGTTCATTAAAAAAAATCAGAAAAAGAGTAAACAATTCAATGCACGATAAGCAGTGAATATGTTGCGACAATGTTATATTGCTTCATATAGGCTATGCTAATATGCAAACTATAGCTGTTTTTTCTTTCCCAGAACCAACCTACCACACAGTTTCGATCCAATGCCTCCAGGTAGTTTTTGGGCCGCCGCCTGGCACCATGCCCTGGCTGGAGAGAGCAAGTCAAAGACTGATGAATAATGGGCTATTTTCAGGCTTTGTGTAACTTACAAATATTCCGAAAAAAACGTGCTGAAACAAGGTGAAAACAACCTCACATGAACATAATACGCTGTATTGGGCTACCAAATTCACAATGACAGGGCTACTAGCAATTTATATAATCAACATTTTTTTTTAAGTCGTCTTAACCTTGACTAAGCCCATTTTGTCTAGGGGCTATATGCATGACATCAAAACAATATGTGACGTCGTCTACCGGTCATTGTTAAGCCACATTTATCCTGGTAGCCTGAATACATTGTTTATGCGAGTTATGGGTTTGCAAGCATTAAACGTTGATTTATCCAACCAAATAGGTTATTTCATTTTCCCTTTAGGGGCTCAAGCCGATAATACTCACGCGTAGTGGGGCTTTGGTTGCTGGTATTATCACCAGCATTCTCTGGCGCGCCAAGACCCCAAAATCCGTGTGATGCCATTGCAAACAGTCGCCAGCAGTTAAGAGCTATATGAAAGACGGGGACAAATAGCGCCCATTCAACCCGGGGGAAAATGTGCCGAAGGGAAACGGGAGCTGTTCAGCTACGTGGTGCTGAAGCTGTCTGTCGACTCTTTTCCAGCTGCACAAAATCAAACCGTGCATTCAACAGAGACACAAACGAAACTGCAAAAAGTGCTCAAAACGTAGCGCTCTCTTCACGGAGACTCTTCTCTGTACGCAGGCGACCACAGGTATACAGACGGAATGCCAGGCATTGTCTTCTCAGAGAATTCGGTAACAGTTACCCAGAGCCCCTCGCGAATCAGTGTAAAGCGCAACCTCTCACCACTGGGTAAAATAGGCAAGGCAATGTAGTATGGCAGAGTGTAAGAGTATGAATATATCCGTATTGTAAAAAAGGCGATAAAAAGGCGATTTCACTAAGGCCACTTTCAGGAATAAGCACTACTATGCAGAGTATAATCCAGCGGTGAAAAGTAGAGCGCAGGGTTTGCTGTATTAATGTTGTAAGCAACTTAA
Source organism: Salmo trutta (assembly GCF_901001165.1). NCBI lineage: Eukaryota > Metazoa > Chordata > Actinopteri > Salmoniformes > Salmonidae > Salmo > Salmo trutta. The sequence continues at coordinate 23,306,937 of NC_042962.1, forward strand.
TAAAACAAACGTGTCCCACCGTAGTGCTAACCTTTCACGTCACTAAATCAATTCCAATGTGATTCAGTTCCTGACGAACTGGGTTGCGTCATGAGTCGTGACCACACATCTTTGTCCCCCTCCTGCTGCGTGCGTGGAACTCAACACCAGAAACAGTCTCATTTAAACTGTTTTACTCCAGCTTGGCTGTCCTGATAATTCATTGATCCAAAACTTTTTTATGCCTTGTCGCATCCTATCATTGCCCCCCTCCGGTCAAGGAAACGTAACGCGATGTGGAGTGGGAACGCGTGGGTCACTCTCGCTCCGCTAGAGTTCAAACCGAGTGCTCCATGGAGAGTGGCGTTCAAATCCGCGGTCCATTTATTGTGCCTGGCTCTCCGTCGGTCATGGCTAGAAGGGCTCCAGCTTTTGTCAAATGAATGTCAAAAGTTGAAATGTTTTGAATTTCAGCTAACCCTAACCCTTTTCCTAAACTTAACCTAATTCCCCTAACCTGCTACGTTAATTCTGCTGCATAAGTTCTCCTAACTTGCTATGAAAAGTCAAATCTGACGTTTTAACTTGACAAAAGATGTAGCCCTTCAAGCCATGGCTGTCAGTGCTGTCCAAGAGCCATGCATCCAGATCCCAGATGGCTATATCGGTCTGCTAATACAGGACTAGTAAACCCCAGTGCACTACTTTTGTAATAAAAAAACAAACAAATAATATATATTTTTTTTTTTTGTATAAATATGTTTTTGTAATTCTGATTTTTCAGCATCCCTACTTCCTGCGCTATGCACAGGCCTACAAAAAGAAGAAACATAGCTATGAGGTCATCTGGGTGAATAGGGATGTGTTTTGTTTTGGGGCAGACTACATTCTGTTGGATGCTATCATCAATCAGTTGTGCTGCTAGTGTGACCACTGAGAACACATCACAAGTGAATGAGTAACAAACACTGTGGGCTTTTCTGCTTTAAATGTCATGCTTAAAGGTTACGGATTCACTCAACAACAAAAATGCTAAGTCAACGTTAGGGAAATACATAGGAAAGAGGAATAACACTGTAGCTCCGTGGTTTGCAGTTACGTAAGCGGTAATATATTTGGATCATTTATTAAACAGCGTTCAAATTATTCCCACATTATTCAACGTGAGCATGGGAAGTAGAGTGTGTAAAGTCAAAGCAATTCACAGTGAATGTAGGCATACCTGAACACAACAGTAATGTTGAAAGCCATTCTCAATCTAAATTAGGCAATATATCTACACTGTTAAAATTAAGTGCTTCGTAACACCAAAACGAGTGGCAACTGAGCTGCCACCAACAGGAAGGAGGTAAAACCTTAAAGTTTCTGGAGTTTTGAAACACATCATCCTGAGAAGTTTTGAAGCAATACATGGTGTCAGTGGTGACCCCATTCAGGACAGGTGGGGCAGAGTTTTGAGTCACACCTGTTTAGCATTTTTATTTTTTTTCCTGTTTTGCATGTTATTTTGGCATTAATACGCATAACATATCATTTTCCAAACAATGTAAAAAAAGAACAATAATTGAATTAATAAAGCCGCATACAAACATGGTCTCTTTTTTTGTTTTCTTGAGTAAGGTAACTCCAAAATGCAGGTGTTTCAGCCTAGCTCAGTGCTTTCTGTGATGGTGGGGCAGCCAGCGGAACATACAGAACATAGGGGTTGGTAATGGTCTCTAGTTGCGCCATGATTAGTTCAGTGTTCTGTCACTCATGGGGACACTACGTCTCTGCAATATCTACACGGAGAGCTAGAAAGTTCAAGCCCCGTAGGTGCTGCCATAGATTTACAGTAGAAGTACCCATCCAAGAAGGCTCAAAGTCATTGGCCACAGATAAAATTACATCGGTTCACGTTATATGTACCGAAGCTTTGATTGGACTGATCATGTCAACATCATACTTTCAAAATCTTGGCTACCAAGCTAGACAAGCAGTCATCATCATGAATCAAGTCGACAATCTACTGGCAAATCCTTTTCAGTCCTTGTCATATGACGAGAAATTATAGATAAAACATATCGTGCTCATCGGCCATTGGACATAAACAATACACAACAAGTTGGAAATCGCAAATTCAACAATGAGTGGTTTGGAAGGAATCAGTGGCTAACTGCAAGCGTTGCAAAGCAATCACTAGCCTGCTATTCGGTGGAGACGGTGTGTAGTCCAAGTCTGGGTTTAAGGGTCTCTTTTCCAAACTTAAAAGGATAAACATTCACATGTAACATCATGGGCCAGAAAAGGTTGAATACATTGGCCATGCTGTCAATGCAGCATGACTTCTGCCACGTTCAAAACAAACTCTGAACTGGGAAATCTGAGATTTCAGTGAGTTCAAGACATCTGGGAACTTCAAAAAAACAAGCTCAGACTGGGAAAATACTTTTTGAACGGTCATCCAACTCGGGATTCCAAGTCGGGAACACATGCCACTATCTAGAGCTCCAACCTGAAGATCACTGACATCATGATTCGACCTTGTATTTTTCACAGTTCCCAGTTGCCTTAAAAGCACAAACATCCAGAGAATTCCAGACTTTGATTAAAAAAATGTACGACAAAATTTGCCCACAAGAAGAACCACCGCACCACCTTCCTGTTCAAGTGAGCACAGCACAACAAGATGAGTCCAAAAATGTCTTGTATGCTGCTGCATAAATTATGTAATCTGCCAGGGAGATATGTATACTTGTCACGTCCTGACCAGTAAAGGGGTTATTTGTTATTGTAGTTTGGTCAGGACGGGGCAGGGGGTGTTTGTTTTATGTGGTTCAGGGTTTGTTGGGATATGTTCCTATGTAAGAGGGGTGTTTGTTTAGAGTGTTTCGGGGTTTGTTGGTCTATGTTCTTGTTAGTTTATTTCTATGTTAGTTCTAGTCTTTCTATTTCTATGTTTAGTTAATGGGGTTGACCTTCAATTGGAAGCAGCTGCTCCTCGTTGCTTCTAATTGAAGGTCTTATTTAAGAGGGGTGTTTTTCTATGGGATTTGTGGGTAGTTGTTTCCTGTTTTGTGTCTGTGCACATGACAGGACTGTTTAGTGTCGGTCATTGTTTTGTATACGTGTTTCTTTTGTTTTTCCTTCTTTTCAATAAATAAAGATGAGTATACAAGTTTCCGCTGCACCTTGGTCCAATCCTTACGACGCCCGTGACAATACTGTAGCTAAGAAAGTAATACTAAGTGTATGTTATATAGTAAGCTGTTAGTAGCCCATGTGTCTCACCCTAGTAATTGGATCCCTTTCCCCCTCATAATTTAGCCTACTGTTCTGACTTGGTGGTGCACATGTAGCCTAGAGCCTGTTTTAGAGAAATGTCATCATCGAGTATTGTAAGAGCTTTCATTGTCTGCTTATATGCCCCCCTCTATTTATCCTACGGTTCTGACTTGGTGTACAGGGAGAATACTGTAAGAACAGCCCATGTTCTGAATTCTGTCACCGTACATTTCAAAAGTGCTGAACAAATAGTTATATTGTCTACGACCGTCTTAGCTCGCTCATTGTCTTAATCGAAATTACGGATTGCCTCTTTTCCGCTCATCGTTCCCTTATGCCATAGTTTTTACATCTCAATTGTCAGTAGAAACCCCATTTGTTTAAGCAAGTCAGCCATATCAACTACTTAAAAAAAAAAAAAGTCAGTAAATAAGGCTGAATGAACTGTTTCGGTGCCAGACAAGTCTTCTCTGATAGCCAGGTGTAGTAGTGGTAAGGATTCACTCCATGGTTCTGAAAAGAAAACTCTGCTGTTGGGACAGCTTTATGTAGACCCTAACAATTTGTGGGCACAGTTTGTCACCGTTATAGTGCAATTAATGTGTTGTTTAGTATCGTGTTGTGTTGTGGCTTCCCTGTCATGCATCTTCAATTTCTTTTGTTGAGTTTTCCCCACCAAGATTTACATGCTAAAATCACCACTGCATGGTGTGTTGTAACACCACTTAATAAAGTGTTGCACAACACCTTGCCAAGGACTGGGAGCCCTACCAAAAAAAGTTGAAAAAAATATTTTGGTATTTCAAATTCTGTTTAGTGCAGAATTAGATAACTTCTCTTTTGGTGCCGTTTCCTCCCTCTATAGCTTCTAAACACTATGGTATTTCAAATCCTGTCTAGTGCAGAGTATTTCATCGTTTAACATTCATTTATGTGTCTGTTCATTTGCCTGTTTAACCCATTTTGGCAACAGTAACTACAGGTTTTGCAACATGCATCACACTGTGGTTTCTTTTCTCTTCCATCAAAAGTTATAAATGTGGGAATGGGTTTTCTCATCATGGAACATCTAAAATGACGGTTTTGATATCCGTTCATCATGATCTATTACACCTCATGGTGCATCAAGCTGCTTAATACTAAACTATACTGTAAATATACTTTTCTTTCTTCAAACATTCATACACCATTGTGTAAAATAAGAATAAAGTCTAAACATTTTTGAATTACCCATAATCCTCTAAAAACAGGGCCATGTGGCACGATAGGATTTAAACCAATTAGTTCAATATCTCACATTTTTCAGGCTTTGGTTATCCTCATAAAATATCTTCCATTTTAAGCCACATGTTAAGTTGGATTTATTCTTAAATTGTTGGGTAAAATTAAATGAACAAATCATTGAAATGACTTGCAATCATTTTTAGTAAGTATACTGTATGTTTTTAGTTTTTTTAAAATACATTTCAATTCACCCTAGAATCTTTTTGTGGCTGTGTGGTTGAGTTTGTAAAATGTGAATAAAATTCAAATGAAATGTACCATCTTACTGCCCCAGAATTCGGTGGTTCAATTCTTACTTCTGCCCGTCCCACTTTCACTCCTTCTCTGACTCCTCCTGTTTCCAGTCTAAATAAAGCATTGAAAAAAGGTTGATTCCACAAAAAATATTCTCCACAGATCCTCATCAATCAATATTTAGGCTATAAATCATTCGCATTTCTTAACTATTTTGATTGTATTTTTTTTAAACGCTGCCTTTTACATGCACTAAAACCCCCAAAACATTTTTCACAACACCCTCTTAAAGACACCAATATTCAGATTAAAGAACCACTTCGGGTGTTTCAGAGTACTTCTAGTCTGTTTTAAAACCCTTTCTGTGTATCAGAACACTTACATTGGGTTTACATTCAAACCCTCTCCAAACACCAGATCTCAGGTAAGGTGCACTACTTTTCACTACTTTCCCCCAAAATGTCCATGTCAGGGCAAGCTATCAACATCCCCAAGGGCTCTCTTAATTAATAAATGGTCAGAGCCACATGCAAGTTAAGCCGAAGGATGAGGCTTGGCAGACGGACGGACAGTTATTCTTAAAGACAAAAAACCATGGACAGGAAATGCAGAAAGTGACTGATAGTTTATCAGGAAGTACAGCAGCCTATCTGTTCTTCAGAGGTTTCTGTATGTCACACCAAGGAGAGCAATGACATATGCACACACTATTTGATAAATTATAAATAATGTATTTTAAAAGACCCAAATATATAGACAGCCACTTAATTAAAGTTAAACAAGATAAAGTACTAACCGTGGTTGGTAATCAACTGTAATAACACACATTGCAATTGAAAGACAGATCACTGCAACCTTAAATCGTGCCGTTATTGCGTTAAAAACCAATATGACATTACATTTGGTCTGATGTCACGACATACACTATGGTCTAGTAGTCAATTTATGTATTCAAATTAGCGTTGACCTTTTGCATGTACATGTATTGCTTTTGTATATTTACACTTCACAACAGTAATAAAATGATGTTTGAGTTGATAATATTGACAATTCAAGCAGCAAAGAAGCATTCATATCAACATACTGTACATCACAAACCATACACTAAAAACAGTGGTAGTGCCAATGCAGTGAATTTCAGGAAAGTAAGCTGCCTACAGCCAATGATGACCTCGAACCCTTGTTTGATCACCCACTGCGCATCACCATAAATTACATAGGACCACATTTTGGTTCCAACTTTATATTAATTGACATCAATAGTAATGACCCTATTTTAAATCGATCATAATACACTGAAAAAGATCCTAGAGTTAGAGCCTTCATGGCTTGCACCATATACCACTCCATTTCTATTTTCTATCTCTTTTGACATTCAATTCCTTTCATATACATTTTGAAGGATAAAGAACACATTATCAGCCCACACTAAGCGAATGAAGCTTACCAGCATTGTTAAAAGTAGACACAACAAATCTGCTTCTTAGAAGAGCCTGAGTCGGCTGACAAAAGTATTTACAGACAGACAAAGTTAACCCGTTCGTGACGCCATCTGCTATGTACAGGCTCCAAACTCAACCTGGTAACTACAGGAAAGTGGCTTGACGCAACACCTTCATAACAATGCCATAAGCAAAACATACCAGCTGTCATGACATTTTATGAAAACCAATGTTAGTGTTGGGTCAGCTGTTATAAACTATCATAGAACGCAACTCATTAGACATTCAAATAGGGTTTGTCAGATGTTAACAGAAGTCAACATTGCTGAACTATTATGTCGTATTATGACAGATGTTATAGCATGCTTCTGGCAGTGTCACATACAGGGAGGTGTTATGCCAATTTGCTTTAAATAGAGTATGCCATTGAGAAGGGCACTGCTCAGTCTCTGTACTGTTTGATGAGCCTTCTTCTCTGGGAGGTCTTTCTCAGGAGTTTTCTGTAGTCATAAGGGTTGTCGTCCTGGCCCTCTGCAGTGGGCAGTCTGGGAACGGAGTGCCTGTCAACACAGCAGCACAAGAGATAAAGTGAGAGAGGGCCAGGCCGGAAATGAACAGAGGACCAAACAGTGAAAGAGGGATAGAGAGATGCAGTACAGTGAGAGATGAGTAGAGGGATGAAGATGGAATGATAGATGGTAATAGATGAGAAAAGATCAAGGCTCACGGTGGAATATTTAGGATTTGTTTGTTTTCTCTCTACAGTCTCTCTGCTTGATTACATACTTTCATGCTATGGACATACAGTATGTATCAGTGTCTTGTGTCTGTGTATTCACACGTATTCCCACGCGTATTCACAACAGACATGTGAGTATATGCATTCGTCTGTAGTGAATGGATTACACACCTTTTATCTGCTGGCTCGGAGACTGCCCTCTCTCTAGATTGTCTCCTGTCTGGAGTTTGTCTTTTGGTCTGTGGACTTCTGTCTGCAGCTGCAGTCTGTCTTTGGTCGGTAGACTGCCTCCTGTCAGCGGCTGCAGACTGTCTTCTTGTCTGTGGACTTCTGTCTGCAGCTGTAGACTGCCTCCTGTCAGAAGACTGTCTCCTCGCAGAAGACTGTCTCCTCTCTATAGAGCGCCTCTGTTCGATAGACTGCCTCCTCTCGAGAGATGCTCGTCTGGTAAGAGAGGTGCGTCGGTCTCCGGCTATGGCGCCGGTGGACTTACTGGTGGGGAGGCCCTGGTAGTACTGGTCATCTACGTCCAGCAGCTTCCCAGGACTGGAGCACAGACAGGAGAAGGCAGTTATGGTCAGTCACTTACTATATGACAATAAGTCAAAGTGGACATTTCATATGCCATACATTTTTCCAAACTTCAGTTTGGAATGATAATTTGGCTTTCCGAATATGGCAAACCGATCAATTCAAATCAAATCAAACTTTATTTGCCACATGCACCAAATACAGCAAGTATAGACTTTACTGTGAAACGCTTACTTACAAGCCCTTAACCAACAGTGCAGTTTAAGAAGAATCCATTATTTACCAAGTAGGCTAAAATAAAAAGTAATAATAAAAAGTAACACAATAAGAACAACAATAACAATAATGTGCTTCTACACCTGCATTGCTTGCTGTTTGGGGATTTAGACTGGGTTTCTGTACAGCATCAGCTGATGTAAGAAAGGTTTTATAAATACATTTGATTGATTGATTGATATACAGGGGGCACCAGTACCGAGTCAGTGTACAGGGGTACAGGTGTCACGACTTCCGCCGAAGTTGGTGCCTCTCCTTGTTCGGGCGACGTTCGGCGGTCGACGTCACCGGCTTTCTAGCCGCCACCGATCTACGTTTCTTTTTCTATGTTGTTTTGTCTTGATTGTACACACCTGGTTTCCATTACGTTATAATTTACTCCCTATTTAACCCTCTGGTTCCCACATGGTTTTGTGCGTGTTTGTTCGTTGTGAAGTGGTCAGTATTTCTGTGAGCTGGTGTGTTTCCCAGTGTGGAATATATGTTTGAGGGGGGGGGGGAGTCATAGTAAATTGTCCGGTGGCGATTTTTATGAATTGTTCAGCAGTCTAATGGCTTGGGGATAGAAGCTGTTGTATTGCTGTATTGTATCATGGCGAGGAAATATGAACAATACATTTGCTCGGCCATTGATTGGTATTGAGGAAGTTTCTCCAGCGAGCCACGCTATTCACCCGTTGGTTACAGTAGCCTTAACAGAGTTTATTATTTCATAGCAGGATGAGCATCAATATGAACTCCATTACTCCACTTCCTCATTACACCAGCCTTGTGATGAGCTAGCTGGAGCTGTGCATAATGTGAACCCAGGACCTTTAGTTCTACAGCCGAGGTGGAAGGGCCTTCCTAGTTCCTGATTAATCACTGCCTCCCCTCCTCTTCTATTGACAGACTCAAATGGAAATTTCCCCTCTGTGGGTTTTCATATCCCCCCTCTTCTTTCCGGCTTATTGGTTGAGTTATGTAATAGAAACAGTAATCTATGTCACAGGCAGAGGTAGGCAGACGAGCAAGCCTCAATGCCTACGGACTCTCTAACTAACAGGATTCTGCCACTATTATATCGTTCAGTTAGACCGGTCACACAATGGGTGCTGTTCAATGAAAACCGCAGAACGGGTTTCCGGGTTAAAACTAAAAAGGTGTTCCTCCAGCACCGAAAGTTGAGTTTTAGTTGGGTTTGCATTTTCATTAAAACAGTAAACAAGTATTAATTGAATAGGACCTGCATCGCAGGAGCCAAATGGGGTTTATTGAACCTGAATGGGGTTTACTTTGCAGTGGTATAGGGCTTATCTCTCTCACTCTTTCCACATCCCTCCATCATTACCAGCCCAATCGTTCTACACCAGGCTTGGTGTCTCTTTCTCTCTCTCTCTCTCAGACATTATTCTGTTCATTGGTTCCTTCCCCTTCTCTGTGAACCTCTCTTCTTTCTTCTCTGCTTTTCTAGTATTCACTCCCCTTGATTTTTTCCCAAATGTTGTTGTGTTACAGCCTGAATTAAAAGTGGATTCAATTGTAATCTTTTTTTGTCACTGGCCTGCACACTATACCACATAATGTCAAAATGGAATTATGTTTTTCAATTTTCTTACCAACAAAAAAATAATCTGAAATGTCTTGAGTCAATAAATATTCAATCCCTTTGATGTGGCAAGCCTAAATAAGTTCAGGAGAAAAAAATTGCTAAACAAGTCACATAATAAGTTGCATGGACTCTGTGTGCATTTGTCACGTCCTGACCAGTAAAGGGGCTGTTTGTTATTGTAGTTTGGGCAGGGTATGGCAGGAGGTGTTTGTTTAGTGTGGTTCGGGGTTGTTTGGGTTATGTTCTTTGTTAGTGTATTTCTATGTTATTTGTAGTTGGTCTATTTCTAGGTGGTGTTTATTGGGTTGACCTTCAATTGGAGGCAGCTGCTTCTCGTTGCCTCTGATTGAAGGTCCTATTTATAGGGGTGTTTGTTCTATGGGGGGTTTGTGGGTAGTTATTTCCTGGTTTAGTGTTTGTTGCACCTGACGGGACTGTTTGGACTCGTTTGTTTTTGTATACGTGTTTATTTTGTTTTTCCTTTTTCAAAATAAAAAGAAGATGAGCATACATTTCCCCGCTGCGTTTTGGTCCACACCTTACGACAATCGTGACAGCATTAATAGTGTTTAACATGATTTTTGAATGACTACCTCATCTCTGTACCCCACAGAGGAAGGAAACCGCTGATTATTGGTTATTTTAAAACAGTTACTGAGTTGAATGGCTGTGATAGGAGAAAACTACGGATGGATCAACAACATTGCAGTTACTCCACAATGTGAATCTAATTGACAGAGTGAAAAGAAGGAAGCCTGTACAGAATAAAAATATTCCATAAAGTAATACTGAACAGGCAAAACCTGGTTCAGTCTGCTTTCCAACAGATAGAATGATGAATTCACCTTTCAGCAGGACAATAATCTAAAACACAAGGTCAAATCTACACTAGAGTTGCTTTCCAAGAAGACAGTAAACATTCCTGAGTGGCTGTGTTACAGTTTTGACTCATTCGGAAAGTATTCAGATCCTTCAACTTTTCCCACATTTTGTTATATTACAGCCTTATTCTAAAATTGATTAAATCTTGGTTTCATCAGACCAGAGAATCTTGTTTCTCATGGTCAGTCCTTTAGGTGCCTTTTGGCAAACTCCAAGTGGGCTGTCATGTGCCTTTTACTGAGGAGTGGCTTCCGTCTGGCCACTCTTCCATAAAGGTCTGATTGGTGGAGTGTTGCAGAGATGGTTGTCCTTCTGGAACTCTGGAGCTCTTTCAGAGTGACCATCGGGTTCTTGGTCACCTCCCTGACCAAGGCCCTTCTCCCCCGATTGCTCAGTTTGGACTGGCGGCCAGCTCTAGGAAGAGTCTTGGTGGTTCCAAACTTCTTCCATTTAATAATGGTGGAGACCACTGTGTTCTTGGGGACCTTCAATGCTACAGAATGTTTTTGGCACCCTTCCCCACATCTGTGCCTCGACACAATCTTGTCTCGGAGCTCTATGGACAATTATTTCGATCTTATGGCTTGGTTTTTTCTCTGACCTGCACTGTCAACTGTGGGACCTTATTATAGACAAATTCCAAATCATGTTCAATCAATTGAATTTACCACAGGTGGACTCCAGTCAAGTTGTAGAAATATCGAAAGGATGATCAATGGAAACACGATGCACCTGAGTCTCATAGCAAAGGGTCTGAACACTTATGTAAATAAGGTATTTTTTTATTATACATTTGCAAACATTCTAAAAATGTAATTATGGGATATTGTGTGTAGATTGACGAGGATTTTTTAAAATGTGATACATTTTAGAATAAGGTTGTAACGTAGCAAAAGGTGGAACGAGTCAAGGGGTCTAAATAATTTCCGAATGCACTGTACTTGAAAATCTATGGCAAGACCTGGAAATGGTTGACTAGCAATGATCAACAACCAATTTGATGGAGCTTGGAAGAATTTAGAAAAGAATAATGGGTAAATGTTGTGGAATCCAGGTGTGGAAAGTTCTTAGAGACTTACCCAGAAAGACACAGCTGTAATCAATGCCAAATGGGCTTCTACAAAGTATTGACTCAGGGTGTGAATACTTATGTAAATCAGATATTTCTGTATTACATTTTCAATACATTAGCTAAAATATCTAAAAACATATTTTCACTTTGTCATTATGGGGTTTTGTGTGTAGATGGATGAGAAACAATTTTATTTATTCAATTTTGAATTCAGGCTGTAACACAACAAAATGTGGATTAAGTCAAGGGGTATGAATACTTTCTGAAGGCACTGTATCTCTCTGTCTTCCTTCATTTTTTCACTGTGCTGTTTCATCACTGCTTTTCCTCACGGACACAATCCACCTCTCTCTATCACTCTCTCCCCTCCTATTTCACTCCCTCTCCCCACCCATGTCCCTCTCCCTCTCCCCCCTCTCTCTCAGCTGTCAGCGACAGTTGGAGATGCTATCTTTCCTCCTGACCTTCTCGTTCTTAATGATGCATGTAAACTGCTCCTGTCCATAGCTGGCTTTATTTATCTGCTAACAAATTATTACCCTTGATGTGTACAGTCTCGTCGTCTCACAGCCCAGTGTGTGTGTGTGTGTGTGTGTGTGTGTGTGTGTGTGTGTGTGTGTGTGTGTGTGTGTGTGTGTGTGTGTGTGTGTGTGTGTGTGTGTGTGTGTGTGTGTGTGTGTGTGTGTGTGTGTGTGTGTGTGTGTGTGTGTGTGTCCAGATTCTTTTGATAAAGTACCATACCCCTTCCTTGTTCATCCAGACCTATCTGTCTGTCTGCCAGCCTAGGGGAACGTCTATCATCACCTTTCTGGGAGCTACACTCACCTCGTGGCCCACACACACAGACACACTGGGACACACACAGATTCACATCAAACAAAAAACAGACACGAAGCAAAGGAGGCTCAAATGGTCTGTCTATCATGTATTGCAACATATTAGGTTTATTGTAGATCCTAAATAATTGATCACTGCATCTTTCATAAAATACTCAACAAACACACAGTAAAAATACTGATGTTACTACTGTATGAGTGCATTATATTGGACTTTGTCCACATGGCATTTGTCATATAGTTAGATTTCATTAAGTAAAACCATTGTATAAGGAGGATGAAGGATAAGGCCAATTAAGTCCATTGTAAATGTGTAAGGCTACAGACCGTTAAGTTTGGACCCACACCCTGGCCTTACAGTTGGCACTGTCCCATATTCATTACTCACAAGCAGAGTGCCAAGTTTCAGATCTAACCTCTTAAAGGCCTGCCAGTAGCTACAAGTGGCTCGTTAAAACAGGGTGAATGATGGGTCGTTGACTTACCCTTGTTTCCGTGGCCTGCGTTTGTCATCCTGGACAGACCTCTGAATGGGAAAGACACAGGAAGTAGTGTTACATGGAAATAAACTAGGATTCAAATCTGCGAATATGTTTAGCTTTATAGCCTACTTATAAGGTGTATAGCCTCCTACATAGCCTTCAAGACTATGTAACAACCTATAACTTAAAGCCTACAGTGATTGGTTCTCAAAGTCGAAAGTTGGCAGGTGATCAGTCCCGTAATCAATCGATCTGTTGGTTGACTAACAATTAAGCTAGCTGGAGATCAGCTGAAGCTGAAGGGATGAGGTTGGAACAAAACCTTGCAGGGACTCTCCAGCACCTACTTTGTGCCTTTCTAGTGCATACTGAAATTATTAGACAGAAATATTTCAACAATATAAACACATGCTGGAGTGCATCAAGACTTAATAGCACACCCAAAAGGATTCAAGTTGAATCTATACCAGTTGAGAGACTTGTACGGGTTTGTAATATGCTTTCCATCGGAGCACTTGAAGCTGTCATGGACAGACCTTGGCAAAACTACATTAATGGAAAACTTTAACGTTGGAAAACTTCTAACAACTTAAACACAGATCGTTACATTCCCTTTGATCTTGTGTCTTATACACTGTTGGAGAAAAAGGGCCACATCAATAATAAAATAGATAAAAATGCAATTATTACAGTGCTGTAAAGGTGACAGAGAATGGCTCACTACTGTACGGATGGAGTCAGACTCACATGGATGAGGTTGTAGTACGTAGAGTCCTCAGGGGTGTTGAGCGTCTTTGGCTGCTGGGTTCTGCGAGGCGTCCGACACACTTTCAGATCGACTGAAACATCACAACAACAAAAAGACCCAGATCAGCAGTAATGCTTTGATTTCCAAGTAGCTAGAGGAAGTAGACATAGGTGTATTGTTATCCAGGTTTTTCATTTTTATCTACAGTATTTATCAATTGTGACTTGACAAATCCCTGGTTCATCATTTTTAAAAGAGTGCTATGTAATAAACAGAGACATTTTGTGTCCTTGTGGGTTTTTTTTTTTACACAGGAACTGAGTGAAAACAGTTTTTTTATGTTATGCTTGAGAAAATGGCTTCCAAAAGACTAGCATGAGGAGACGATTGACCCCCCGAGGGCAGCGAGAACACACCATGACTCCCCTGCTGGTTAACTCTACTCCACTTCACACTATTCTGCACTATTCTGTACGGTTTCTCTAATATTTTAACCACTGCCTTTAAACATAGCTTCCGAGAGGACAAACATTGCTACAATACCTGAAGAGAATATGACCTGGAAATAATTTTGAAATGGGAGGGCGTTTTAATAATGGTGGCTTCAGGAGATTCTATTCTACCAAAGACTTAAAGATTTTGTAACTTTTACTGTTGAAAAGCGTTATCCTAAGTCTAAATATGGTAAAGTACACACATTAAAGGGTCTCTTTTTTTTACACAACTGCAAACTTCAAGGAGAGGGCATTCAAGGAGTTAGTTTGATGGTAATTTGTGATGTCATCACCAACCTCACTATTGATGAACAATAGAGGAACAATGGAGAACAAAAGAGGAAAGGTCCACCCGCCCACTTGTTTCATGTCATGAGATATCTGGACTACCTATTGAGATGGATCTTTTGTTAAGTAAATCAGGTGATAAATGAGCTGAAAAGGAGACTGGAGTAGGACTTTAAGTTTTGAGAATTTTTGGCATTTTACAAGCTTAAATGTCCCCAAAAATCATAAGCGTACATTATTCAGTTAAACTAACCTCATGGGCTTAGGCTTTGGTTGCTATGTAGCCTACTTGAGGCTGATATTTGGCCTACAGAGCTGTATGGAAACTTGACTTAGGCCGTTGTGTTAGACCCTGTTTTTCTAAAGACTTACTGAAGAGGCTTTATGACTGGGCGTATGATCACTGGAGAGGCTTTCGGGGGTGAACACATAGTTTCCAGGTGCCATTCCATACCCTCTGTTCCATAAATGATTATGAGCTGTGCTCCCTTCAGCAGCCTCCACTGTGTTCCATATTATGGTGACCTATAGCTCTCAGTAATGTATTGAATAACATGTGTATGGATACAGTATGTAAGGTAAAGGCTGTATTTCATGCATTGTTTGCCATAGTTTTTCATATTATTGAACCTGTCTATTTAAAGGTCGTCAGTGATTCTGCATTGCTCAAAGGAGGAAAGCTCATTTGAAATGCCCATATTAATGGTTGTTGTAATTGCCACAGCGGTGCCTTATGAAACGTGATTAGCATTTAATGACCTTTTCCATGAAGTGAAATATGATTGGCATTCTAAGAAATGTCCCCAACTTTCTTTCTGCATTTAAAAATTAGGATTTTAATTGAAATGTAGCGAGGTATGAGGACAACTTATTATTGGATCAAATCGATGAAGACATTTTGGAGGATATAATGTCTCTGGAAATTAATTCTACTCCTCAGGCAATGTGTTGCTGTTAAGAACACCTTGTAAAGGGCACGTAGCAGGCATCTCAAGAGATTGCAGTTTGGATTTTTATTGTTGTGGTGAGTTGTTATTGTACTAATATAGTGTATATCTCACATTCAGAAAATGCAGATTTGATACCAGGTTACCAATTGTGTTGAGCGGCCACTTATACCTAGACACAGCACTGCAAGCAGCCACACATAGTCCCCAAATTCTAGGCTTGCCTCTCACAATCCAATATGAGAAAGTCACCCATGACACCAATAAAACTAATCATGGATGACACAATAATTATATTTCTTCCTGACACCTGGTAAACTTATGATGATAATAACATTTCAGCTGCCAGATGGATTTGACACACCAAGCACTGAGATGCTGAACTTTCACTCTGCCAGCTCCCTCGCTCATCCTTTCAAAGCAATTGCACATATCACCGGTGGGAATCAAATTCATTTTCTGATGACGCATCGCGTCGAGAACCGCTTTCCGGTTTTGGCACTTGACATCCCCAGGTTTTTTTTTGATACAATCTAGCCTTAATGAGAGAGAAAACGGAGCTTGTCCGCTGATAAAATCATCGGCTAGTGCGAAGCGGAGACATAACAAAAGCTGTGCCTTCTTTTCCCCATCTTGTTTCGCACCTGAGGCAGGGATGACTGAGCATAGGCTGAAAATAGCTCCTGAAATAGGAGAATGAGCTCACAAAAAGGGGGAAATGACACAAGACATAAAAAACGGGATAATATCTGTGTACACATTGAGAAAGCTGCTTCGAAAAATGTAAATACTTGAAATGTGTTTGAGAACACATACCACATATTGCTTAGTCTATAGGGCCAAACTGACACTCAAAGAAACACTGGTCATAAGTTCTCTTTACAAACAATGAAGGAGATGGTTATGGAGGTAAAGGCTTTTTGCAAGTGCACTCTGTCTTATTTCAATGAGTGTTAGTGAACTCTATTCAGCTCTCTGTCTGTGAGGGATAGTCTTGGAGCTGTTTGACCAAGCAGACGAGCCAGGAGCCCACTGGAAAGATGGATAGACCAGAAGAGAAGGATTTGATTGCTTCTTCAGACAGGAAATTATACTCAATACTGCCAGAGTGACTCGGGATCACCATTAGTACCTCCAGTTTGTTTTTGTATAGAACCAGGCTACAATATTTAGATTTACTTATTCTCAAATGTATCGAATTTCATCCATGTCTGTACTCAACAGTACATTTGTTGTGTCTTTGCTATGTACAATGTCTTGTGGTTTTCACACAAGTCAGACATTTACCTGATTGCTGATGGTTGGCAGCAAAGCCATTGACTGCCTGCCCTTTGACAAACATGCCGTTATTGGCTGGGTTTATCTGGTGGGCCAGGATGATCTCGTTCAGCTTCTGCTGGAGACTCATGTAGTTCTGGGAAGACTTAGTGACCTGTTGTATAGACAATGGACAATTGATACATATAATCAAAAAGTTGGGGGTTCAGAACCCCAAGAAAAGCTGTTGGCAGATGTATCAAGTGGGTTATAGTGGGTTAGTACTAGATTACCTCTTTAGAAAAGACCTCCAGTTCCTCCGTATCTCTCTGGGCTGTGGCCTTGGTGGCCTTCAGGTTCTTCCTGTCCTTGTAGCCCCTGAACTGGCTCTGGATCTTCACCGCTGCCTGCTCCTCGTCATACCTATCCCCTCCCTGAGACTCTGTCTCCTCTAAGCGACCCAGCTCTACATCGGTGAGGTCCACAACCCTGTCCTCAACCTTCAACCCTTCCTCCTGTTCCTCAACCATGGGTTCCTCCTTGCTCCTTTTGACCCGTTCCCTCTCCTCCTTGAATTTCTTTCTATCCCGGTGTCCTCTGAAATTGCTCTGCAGAACGGTGGCAGCTTTTTCCTCGTCTGGCTCTGACTGGCTTGTGGTGGACGGCTCTGGTTGGGGTTCTAGCGTTGGCTCCTGTGGCTGGACAAGTTCTTGTTTGGGTTGTTCTTTGGCCTCTTTCGCCTTCTTTTTCTTGGGGATTTTTCCTTCCTCCTGCAGGCGTTTGCGCTCCTTGTGGCCACGGAAGTTACTTTGGATGACCGTAGCTGCCTTGGCCTCATCTACTTCCTCCTTCTCTTCCACACCTGCAGACACGGCTGCTGTCTCTGGAACCTTTGACCTTCCTTCTGGTTTTGACATACCTTCTACCTTTGCGGTCTCGTCTTCAGTTGGGCTCATCACTCTCTGTTTCCTTGCTGGGATCTTGCCTTCTTCAACCAGCTTCTTCCTCTCTTTGTGGCCCCTGAAGTTGCTCTGGAGAACTGTAGCTGCCTTAGCTTCCTGTTCCGGGTTAACCTCCTCCCCTTCTGCTCGCTCTGCATTCTGTTGCTCGTCAATTTCCGTGTCTTCCTCGTCCACCAGCTCTTCACCCACTTCCGTGTGCTCATCGTCGTCATCCTCTTCCGCCTTGGCCGTGTCTTCATCCTCTTCCTCCTCCTCCGCAACTTCGGTCAACCCATTCTCCTCTTCCTTTTCCACTGCAAACTCCTGCTCCTCCTCTTCATCCTCCTCCATAATAGCAGGCTCCACCTCTACAGGTGAGGGTGACCTTAGTCTCAACTCGTCTCCGGACAGTGTCTTGTGGCGCTCCCTGAGTTTCTTTCTCTCCTTGTAGCCTCTGTAATTACTCTGGAGGACCACGGCGGATTTGGCCATCTCTTCCTCCTCCAGTTTGGCAGCTTCGATCCTCTCTTTCTCTATCCTGTCTTTCTCAATGGCCTCCCTAAAGAGAATGCAGTTGATTTTGCTCTGAACAGAATCAAACTCAATGTAAAATGTTTATGATCTGGAACAACTATAGAGGGTATACTCCACATATATACGTTTATATGAAGAGTAGTTCCTGCCTTGTCAGCAGTTAATGGGGATCCTAACAAATACTGAAATACTAATTATAAACTGGGTGGTTCGAGCCCTGAATGCTGATTGGTTGAAAGCAGGGATATATCAGACCATATACCACGGGTATGACAAAAAAATACTTTTTAATGTTCTAATTACGTTGGTAACCAGTTTATTATAGCAATAAGGCACATCGGGGGTTTGTGGTATATGGCCAATGTACCACGGCTAGGGGATGTGTCCAGGCACTCCACGTTACGTTGTGAATAAGAACAGCCCATATCTGTGGTATATTGACCATATACCACACCACCTTGGGCCTTAGTGCTTAAATATCAAATGCATACTAAATAAAACATCAACTTCACAATGCTTAAAAAGTTCTGGATCTACTGTCCTACATTTGACTATGTTTTTGCGTAGTGCAGATCCATCGATGGTTGTCCTTACCTTTTCTTTTTGAAACTCTTCCTCTCCCTGTGTCCTCTGTAATGGGCCTGAATCTTAGCTGCTGCTTTATTTTTTTCCTCCACCAACTCCTTGTACTTCCTCTTGGCGAGGTAACCTCGGCAAACTGCAGAATAGGATGGTACAAGTTGAAGCTACACTAAACGTACTATGTAACCTCTGAACACGAACAAACCAATCTTAGAAAACAATGAGGAAGTAGCATCATGGTCTCCTCACCAGCCTGTAACTGGGTGATGAAGGTCTCAAACTTGGCTTTGCTTAATTTATCATCAGCACATCTCCTCCGTACTTTATGTCCTCTGTACGCTGGTGGACGATACATTAGAGACAAATCATTAACATACAGATATTAACTATTGTTTATGATAATAACGACTTTAACAGTATTTGCACACGTTTAAAAGGAACTGGGACAGTTTTGATTCCACTATGGTCATAAGGTCAAAGTGTCCACGTACTGACCTGATTGTATGGCTACAGCGCTCTGTGCTCTCTTCTCCAGTATTTTGCGGTAACGTTTGGCCCCCAGCCAGCACCGGACGTAGGCCTGGACCAGAACGATGCGGTCTATGGTCTGCCTCACCATCAGGTTTAGGGTCTCCACATGGTAGTACTTCAGAAACACCTGAGAGACACCACATGGAAACACAATCGAAGGGTGTAGACTCAGTCATACTCTCCATGAGATTTGTCTAATCATTTACATTTGACTCCAAAATACTCCATGAATGTGACCTTACTTTCGTTTTGCCCAGGACCCAATTTTCCAGTTTGGTTTTTTCCAATATAGCTGCACAAGTCTCTGGGCTCGCTTCCGGCTCCTTGTGCGCATGGAAAGCCAGTATGTAGTACCTGCAATAACCAATACTAGACTTACCAAACCATTCCTGCACACTATTAGCCTAAAACCCTCAAAATGAGTTTTCCATTCTTCTAGTCATTCACAAGCAATAAGTGGGAGCCTATGGAGTCTTTTCTATGATTAGGATCACCAACCTGTTGACGAAGTTGGTGTAGAGGATGCGGTGAGAGTAGCCCTGCCGGCGGATCTTAGCTGTCTCCAGGACGCCCGTGTAACGCAGCTGCACCAGCACCTTCTCCCGGTCAAACTTACTGGCCTGCCGGTCATTGTTGGGCTTGATGCAGCGCACAAAGTGGGGCTGTCCCGCCACCATCTTGGACAGCAGGTCCATTAGGGAATACTGGTGAATGAAGAGGCAGGAAGTGAGTAGCTTACCTAAAGCATCCAATCAAAACTAGTGTCCGGGTAAAGACCTGAATAAGACGAAAATGCCTATTCTTGAATTCCTGTATGAGAAGACATATTTAGTTGCTTTCCTTTCTTGTGTAAACCAGTATTTATAATCGAATTATCCAGGGGTACTGGTACAACGCCAAGGAGATAAATAGGTACACATTACATGTCACAGTATGCAAATGTGCTGTACTACCAGTCAGTTTATCAACAGAGCTGTACTTACATTCAGAGCTATACTACCAGGGTTGGGGATAATCTATCCACACAGTAATGTAGGAAGTGATCAAGTGAGACATTCTTACTCTGAAGTAGGAGGCTACTGTCTGTGTTCTCATGTTGGTAGACTCTCTGGGATGGTGGGTGGTCTCTCCAGTTCCAGTATCACCCTGGACACACAAAACACTGAGTTTATCAAAAGGATTCACCACAGGTTTATGGTAGGTGTATTTGTTGAGTTAAATCAGTGAATATTGAAAACAGTATTATATATAGTGTAAAATACTATGGGCCAGTTTCCCGGACACAGATTAACTTCAGTCTTGGACTTAAAAGCCATGTCATTGGAGATTCTCCATTGAGAATGATGTTAAAACCAAGGCTTAATCTCGGTCTAGGGAAAACTGGCCCTAAAAGATGTTGTAGAATATGACTTTTTTTTTAGTGACTGAACGGTACGAGTATAAAATCATTATGGATTGGAAGTTATTCATCAATGTGTAATTAACATGAAAAGCAATGATGTGTTAGATGAGGGCTCTGAACCCCAAAATACTGTCCTGTGAATAACAAATAGGTAACAGCCTGAATTGGGTATCAACATTCAGAAGCCTTATTACCCCAATCATCTGTGTATCGTATTTTTTCATGGAATTCTCTCTCATTTTTGTTGTTGTGTGAAAATCACAAATTTTTGAAAATCACCAATCACCGTTTGAATATGTACTGTGTGATCGAGAAGCAAGAAAGGCGTGTGTTTTTTTTCTGGGGTGAGAGTTAATTTCCGAGAAGAAGGCTGCAAGAGATGCATAAAGAGGAAGCGTAAACAAACAAGAGCCAAGTTAGGAATCAAGTTTGCATAATGACAACTTGTTTTAAATGTTTAATGCTGAGTATTGACTTCAGAGGTACGAAATTAGACGTTTGTGACAAAGGACAGTGACCACTTGATCATAAGAGAATGTATGTGTTAAGTCAGTTTGTTTCAACTGGCATTGCTAGATATGGCATGGATTATAAGGATTTTACCACAGAGGAACTAGCTATTTTCCTGCTTATGATCATTGGTGAAACTGACAATTGGAAAAAATCTAGACACACTTGAAAATCAGTGGGACTTTTCTTATTCCATAAAATGCACTCTGAGAATTTCAAACAATGTTCTCAATAGCAGAGTAATAAGGAGAGCGCATATTATACATGCAAAGATATGCTAATCTGGGACACTGCCAAATACGAACCTTGAACCATTGCACATGAGTCACATTGCTCACTAAAAAGCAACAGCACTGACAAACCATACCTTTACACCATGAGTCTAAAACATTTCTAAAATGACACTTTCACTACTCATGACTACAGGAGGAGTCTTTGATGTGCTTTCTTAGGCAGAAATGTAAAATATGCAGATGAATGGAAATACATTCATGTACTCATCAAAGACAGTTAATTGCCTGGTTTAGCCTCTGCCAATAGCCCTGAGGTATACAAATTGGTTTGACAAAGTGGGAATTGTGACTTCAAAAAATGCAACCTTCCTCTTCCCCTAACAATCAGATTAGTACGGAGTACTGGAAAGTAAAGGGTTGTGCCCTTTTTGTGGGGAAGATACGTTCTAGGGGTAACTTTAGGTTGTTATGCAGAAATACAACAAACAACTTTAAGTTGATAATGTTATGACTTCAATCTCTTACGAGTGCGTGAAGGGCACATCCTCAAAACTAGTCAATATCATGAGGCGTGGTGTCATAAACAGAAATAACCCCATTAAAACAAGGTAGATGAGAAAAGATCCAAATTACCAGTCGTACGCACATGAAAGCCTCTCCTTTAACATCTAATCAGACAATCAATTCACTCTGAGGTTCTAAGGAAAATCAAAAAGACTGCTTATGCAGCCAAACTCATAGATTCTCACTCGCATCTATTGAAAGGGAAATATGAAAGGATAGGAATTGGACGAGCCATGAAGAAAAACAAATGTAAAACGACTAGTCTTATTATTTCCTAGGGGTGGGTAGATGGTTTGCCATACAACATAGATACAACATAGATACAACATAGACAGAGAGATTGCCATTACCTCACAGAGTGACATACTAGAACTGAATAACTTAAGCACTCCCATCTTTACAAGGATAAAAGAAGAGAGAGACAGGAGAGACAGAGAGAGAGAGAGAGACAGGGGAGACAGAGAGAGAGAGAGACAGGGAGAATCAGAGAAGACACACAAGGTTAGTTTGTCTGAAAGAGAAAGCGAGACTGAAAAAAGAGGGAACATTATTTTTCCAAAGATTTGTGACATGGAATTACAGAGGACACTTAGCGTTACTGTATTGGAAAAGGGAAGCAAGAAAGGCAATGCGACCGAACTATACTATACTTTGTTTGAGTGTGTATAAAGGAAAATAAGTTAGAACATTTTATACCCGTACCTTGGCAAAGTTCATGGTGCGGTGAGGGTGTGCTGGGGTGCGAGGCATGCTCATGAGTGTGTTCATCCCTTTACCCTTTGTGTGGGCCAGATTACCTAGAGGATGGAGAGATAGCGGGAGAGAAGTTGAGGACAAATGGACAAGCTACACCACACTTTCAAAGAGGAAAGAGTTAGTGAGATAACTGGCAATCAGCGCCTTCATGGAAAAACAAAAAGGCAGTAGTTAGACATGCAAGTGGACATTTCTATTTAATATAACCAAATCAAGTTGTACTAAAATGGAAGAAGGTGGAGGGAATATGTGGGAGAAATAAACAAAACAAGCTTGACCCCATTGAGCAAGTTACTCTAAATAGGGAAAATTCCAAGTTAGCAAAAGAAGGCAATCCGAAAATCAAAATTAGTGATGCAACATCTGACATGCAAATTCATCAACAAACATAGCCAGAATTTCCATGTTACTTGATAATGTCAGGTGTATAGCTATAGGCCAATGCTATTTCAATAGCACACAGCTATAGAGAAGCGGACTCGCTCTCTGCTAATCTCTCCAGTAGCGTGCTAGCATGTCATCGTGTTAGCTTTCATGAGGGCAGTAGGGATGACAGTACAAAGGGGGAGGAGAGGTTGCCGTAGCTCAATAAAACAGCTTCAGGGGTATATTAAAGAGTGATTATGGGATTGCTGATTGGATTTGGGCTCAGTTGGCCGCGTCCTCTGCCTATGAAGGGTACTCACGCTGCAAAGACCAGCTTGTCACAACAACAACAGGCCGCACTGAAAAAAGTGACATGGACCGGTTTTCTTTGTTTCTTTGGCATTTAGCATTTCAATTCAGACAAATAAACACATTTGTTTACATCAGCATTCATTTCTTATAAATGTTGAGGTTGTTACGATATAATATTTGAATAATCACCACAAGACCAGTCTGGAGAGAGTCAGATGGGAATAAAATCAATGCCTTGCTTGACAAGAAAACTGTCAATTTGAGAGACTACCTCAATTATGACATACAAAGTGAAAACATAGGTTAGTTGATTGTGCTAAAAGACAGAGTTGCTATTAGGCCATGTGTGTTTACCTGTTTTGGTGAGCGGGTGGGTGACCAGTTTGCGAATCAGCTGATTTTCTGACGACCTCAGCAGAAGAACAATATCTGCCGGTAGTGTATCTCTGTTCTTAGAGAGGAAGCCTGCAGCGTTGTAGATCACCTAAACATGAATCAACAGAGGAGGTAAGAAGACCTGTATGCACAAACACGGTTTTACAACAAACTCAGCTTATTACACCTGCTACTGTTATTCACATTTAGGGTTGGGGTTTCCCATATCCTGTCTTTTTTTTCATTATTATTGCCAACTCTAAATATTTGACCTAAAACATTTATTTGATGTATTAGACAGGAGGCCTTATAACCTTTCCAGCATAGTGATGAATTCCAAAGCCAAGGTCCACCCTTTTTGGTCTCCAAAAGTTTTTGGATTTCAGGTTGTCTTCAAACTTTTCTACAATGGACAAAGTTCACACAGGTTAATTAACTAGCAGTCCAAGCCGGATGGCTAAGCATGGAAGCATAATCGAATGACAGAATAAACAAGAATGCATACACATAACATACTTGCAAGGCTGCTAATTATTTAAAAAGCAATGTTTAAA
This sequence comes from Salmo trutta, assembly GCF_901001165.1. Taxonomy (NCBI): domain Eukaryota; kingdom Metazoa; phylum Chordata; class Actinopteri; order Salmoniformes; family Salmonidae; genus Salmo; species Salmo trutta. The sequence continues at coordinate 23,330,943 of NC_042962.1, forward strand.
CTACTTTTAGGTCCTCTTGAATTAACCTATTGAATAATTCATGACTTGAGTGGATGAGTGGCTTAGCTAACAGGATAAAACTGGTGCACACTTCGTAATAATAATAATATGAATAATAATTTATTGCACTTATATAGCGCTTTTCTAGACACCCAAAGCGCTTTACATAGTAATGGAGGGAGCTCACCTCATCCATCACCAATGTGAAGCAGCGACTTGGGTAATGCACGACAACCAGTTTGTGCCAGAACACCCATTGGGGGGGCCATGATGAAAATGGGGCCAAGTTGGACACTTAACCAGGACACCGATCACTGCTCTGAGGCATTTGGGATTAGATCGTAGTAGCTACACGAGGACTGTGTGGGGACTTGCCTACAAGGGTCTGGTCGGTGGCTTGGGGAAAACGGCTTTCCTCGTCCAGCAGTGACAGCATGCCCATGGGCTTCTGCAGGAACAGGTCCAGGAGAGGACGGTTGTCCTCATACTCAATCACCCTGGCGTCCACATCCTCATTCAGGTACTCGTCCTATAGGAGAGGGTAAGGGACAGAAAGATTTACATTGGAACGGTGAAGCTGGTTTTGAATGAAACCAAAACCATATCTGACAGATAACATCACCCTGGGTAGGTTGAGTTTAGTTCTTTGTGTTTGAGCTCACCTGATAAAGTCAAGGCCCAACTATGAGTCAGAAACATCACAGAACATGCAGTATATGTCTCTCTAGAGGTGAAGCACAACATTGAAATACAATGTCAAAGCTTTTAGTTAGAGCTGGGACGACAAACCGAAAATTAGCAACACCGACCATACCGATCACTTATCGCAGGTTCATTATGATAAGTAGCCTTATACTAGAGAACAATTGATGGCTACAACCATCACAATAGTAGTAGTATAAAAGATAATAAAAGAACTGTGGTGCACAAACATATCGTTCTGTTTATCGTTATGGCATCAATCCAGGCAATTTATCGCAATATGGATTTTTGTCCATATTGCCCTGCTCTACTTTTATGTAACCGTGTTCACAATGGGAACAGACACACAGACAAACAGGCTCACGCATGCACACAAGGCATCTAATATCTAGAACAGAACACAGCATTAGCCTCAGGTAAAGTCATTCTGAATCCGCAACCTCTTCTCAGGACAGTAGGACAACGCTGCTGAAATAACATCCCGAGGAAACAAAACAAAGCATTCCAGAACAACAGAGGGACACAGGCAAGCATCAGAAGAGCTTGTTCCTCTGGGCTTCGCTCTTTATTGTTAGGCTGATAAAAACAAGTAAATATTCTTACTCTCTTCAGGAAGGATGTAGTCTATCAAGAGCCTGATGTTACAATACCGGTATGATTGTTCTGAAGAGATATACATGGTTTTACAGATGTCTTACTGTGCAGAATTTAGTCAGGACATTTTAGGCGAATATACTGTACACTTAGCACTGTAGAAAAAGCCTTGCGTTCTGTACATACAGTACATCTATATATCGGGGCCTTATGCCAGACTTTGCCCTGGTGCGAGACTACGTCCTACACTAACTGTCTTTAACTCCTAATTGACCCTCCTTTGCAATGATTTATGGAACCTCTCTATGGGGTTAGACTAAAGCATTTAACATGAGCAAACCATTCTCTGCCCGAGGAAAAAGCGCACCCCAGAGAGAACGGCTAGGGAATTGTCAACCCTTTCCCCATCGTAAATACAAGCGGAAGGATATTTCACCCTTTACGCACTCTGTTAAAGAGCCAGGTGACAAACGACGATGCATTATCACCATTTAAATGGAAATCAAGTCGTATCCAAAGGTGAAAAGTGCTTTGAAATGCTTCCCTGGAGGCATAGGCACACTCAGATGAGTATTCATACTATTTCCCCAGAGAGACGACTATGTTAGCGACAAGGAGGAATGGGCTACCTGCTCCCAGGCGAATATGTGTTGGTTGAAGTAGAACTGGATCTGTTCGTTGGCGATGTTGATGCAGAGCTGCTCAAACGAGTTCCTCTTGAAGTTCTCAAAGCCAAAGATGTCCAGGATACCAATGTTCAGGCCCTTGTCGTCCTCTCTGTCAGGGGGAGATCAGAAATGATTAGGCGTCAAGGAAGAGTATTAGAGACTTTGCGGCGGAGAAAGACAGATCAGGAAGGTTTTATAATGATGACTGTCGTTCTGATTTGCACCTACTAGTGAGGTTTATGTTCATTTACAGGGCATCCGCACACACACACACACACACACACACGCACACACACACACACACACACACACACACACACACACACACGCTCTCTTACCCTAGGTGTGTGTCGGGTCGGAGCAGGGTGTTGATGCGGTTGACGATCCAGCTGAAGAGCCTGCCATACAGGGCCTTGCCCATGGCGTCCCTCACCTCCGTGGCCTTCTCCACCGTGTTGGGCCTGACGATGGTCTCGCCCCGGGCCACTACGCAGTGGGACGTCAGGGCCTCCTGGAGCTCGTCTGGACGGATACACAGCAGCGACGCCGCTGTGGGGAGAAACCCAGGGATGGAAAGAATGTATAGGTACCGGATGTTGTCACCATAGAAACGGCCCTGCGGTATTGACGTTTGCGTGTAGATTTGCAGAGACAACACAGAACACATGCACATAAACATGGATATAGACATGCGGTATGGGTAGACAGGCAGCAGGGAGGACATTGTTGGGACGATATACTGTATGTGTATGCAAACATGATGAAAATGTACACATTCAGAGAGATATCCTGTACATGTACTTTACACATAAACCAGACATAGTAAAACAAACAAAAAAGTGGTCCTATTGGAAAAGATGCAGATATCCGATATGCGCGCATCAGCAAAACAAAACCCACCATGACACGCCACATAAACAAGGACACAAATCTCAACATACACACAGACATGAACACAGCCGCCCTGGCATAGACTCGCACATTCAACTTTATCAAAACGAGATAACACTTCTTCAAACTGCAGCTGGTAAGATGAGATAACTGGCTCTCACACCGCGACACAAATGCAAGACCACACTCTTAGAAATAAAATTGTTCCAAAAGGGTCATTCGGCTGTCCCCATAGTAGAACCCTTTTGAGTTTCATTCAGAACCATCTGTGGAAAGGGTTTCACATGGAACCCAAAGGGGTTCTACCTGGAACCAAAACGGTTCTACCTGGAACCAAAGAGGGTTAATTCAAAGGGTTCTCAGACAGGGATAAATTAAAACCATCAAACACAACTAAGTCCCCATGTCAGGCGTGTCAAGCTGAATTTAAAGGGACTGCATGCAAACAGGCTTGAGATACCGTAGTGCTTTATATCTCCAGCGTTCACGCTAGGCTGGCCTCTCTGGAGTGGTAATGGGCATTAGCGGGGAAAGAGGTGAGAGTCATGTTAGCTTTACATCACACCAGGTGCTGGACTGTGTGTCTGTGTCTCACCATTCTCCAGAACTGCTATGTTGGAGATGTTGCTTTTGTCGGTTTGGTGCTCGGAGGCCACAGAGGCAAACTCAATGTCGCCTGAGTTCAGGATAGCAGCCAGAGTACTGTACACACTGCCAAGCTCCTAAGGGTTCAAAATGTGGGATTAAACTTCACCTTACTGTTCAGAATATAACACATTCATACTTTGATACAAAGTCATGGAATACTCATTTGGAGATTTCACCTGAAGGCTTTTTCATAGATTCAGTGGTTCTATTGGAACTACCTAGTTAATAGCACTTGGTAGCCTACAATCTGACAGAATTCCTACATCATACAAACACAAGTCTGTTTGATCCCTTTGGCATCACTGTCACATGCCGTGTCCTAATGTCACTATACTCAGACTGACATGACACCGACAAGCTCGTAATAACTCTGCTCTCTCTTGATGGGGAGCTGCTATCCAAAAGCTAGCACGGTTTAAAACACCTCTCCCCCAATGGGAACTACTTGTTTGTGTGTATGTACTGACATGTAGGTGTTACTGATAGATGCGCACACACACGCACACACACACACACACACACACACACACACACACACACACACACACACACACACACACACACACACACACACACACACACACACACACACACACACACACACACACACACACACACTTCATGTTAATGTTTTTAAATGTCTGTAAATTGAAAAGTATTTTGTCTGTAATGTCTTTTCCGTTTTGTGCCGGACCTCAGTAAGACCAGCTATCGCCATTGGCGTCGGCTAATGGGGATCCTAATGAATCAAAATCAAATCAAAATCCATTTAATCCAAATCAGAGATGCACTTTAGATGCACCTTGTCTTTATGTGCAAGGTAGACAGGAGAATGGGAGGTAGCCATACTAGCAGAGTGGTTAGCGATGATAGTGATTTCACTGTACGTACGATAAGTACTATTGACTTGTGGAACCCAGAGGCTATCAGTTATTTACGCCACTTCCTTGGGCTTCATCAGTGTCCATGTTGCTAAATGCAAACTGTACAAGGCATCATGCCACAGTCCACACTGACTCATATGACAGCTAAGAACAACACTGGAAATCATTCTCTTGACCGTTCAACCAGAATGAGCCTCTTTTCCTGGAACTGTTTCATGGTCATTTGCAAATTTCACATCAGTTATTGCACATTAGTACTTTTTTTTCTCCTTTGAATTCCTCATTTATTAGAATTTCCCCTTTTCACAGCCAAGGCAATAAAATAGGCGCCATTTGTGACGAAACATACATAATTAAAAAAATATATATATATAAAGCATCATGACATGGCAAAGACACTCCACATAGAGAGCAACCTAGTAAAATATCCTCCAGGCCTTAACTGAGAACGGTTATGTGTGTAACCTTTGGACAGGAAGTTGGTTTTCTTTGCTTTAGGAATCAGCGATGAACCCGGTGTACTATAGTGTATGTACCTCCAGGGTAAAGCCGATGACTTTGAAACACTGTTCCACCGCGTCAAACTGCTCCTTGTAGAAGGTGTTGTTCACTATGTCAGGGCCCAATTTAATGTGCTCGTTCAACAGATATCTGGAACAGAAGAAAGGAAAATAAACCACAAATAAGGTCATGATTGGTGGGGTAAAGGCAGCAAAGTAGGGTATTTGGGAAAGTATAGGGTTACGAGAGATAGGAAGGTTAATTGTGGGACCTACTTTGGGGTTTTGCTGTCTGATAGCTTGTAGTGGGCAAGTTTCTTCCGCTCAGCTAAACCAGCGTAGATGTAGTAGAATATGTGGAAGTTCTTCTCACCTCTGTGAGGACAGTCACAGGACAGGTATATGTCATCACATGAATATGTTTGACGATTGAAACACAAAGAACATTAATCCCATCCGAGTCTGTCAGCTGTGGTTGCCTAAGATTACCAGAAGCCTATTTACAATCCCATAAAAAGCCAAAGACATAGTAAGATGTACTCCAAAACACATAATTGGCAAGCAACCAAGCTAATCTAGACTGCTGTGTTAAGTCAGTTGTGATAGACTGTCATCAGTTTTAAAGCTATTTGTCATGCAATACTTATCACATCCGATTATAGGCTTCATGATGGTCACATTTAAACCACTCATTTTAATATCATTTTATTCCCCCCTCATATATTTTTCCATTCCAGAAGAAAACCGACTTTTGGCACCTAAGACAATATAACCCCGTGAGAGAAGTGACACATTGAATCTAGGCAGACGGTACATAGTTAACTGACAGACAACATTACTCTCAGAGAGCCCACCGATCCTTCACCCTCAGTCTGAATTTATTTACCAAGAGCAAAAAGTCACCCTTTGAAGCCCCAATGAGGAGACATCGACAGCTAGAGTCTTTGATCAAACAGGAAATAAGCTATCCACTCTCACTCGACCCTCTGCACTCCCTGGTCATGGGATAATACAACAGGAGCAATAAACTGCAGTGGGAAGGCACTTCCGCCAGCTTCAGAGGGACAGAGAAGAAAATCTTCCAGTTATCCCTTGCCCTTCTTGACCAGAGCTGCTAAGAAATTATAGAAGTAATGACTTTTGAGCAAATAGATAGACACACACATTAATTGGCCATTGGCCACAATCGTAATGTTGTGTCATGTGAAAGTCACAAGAATGCCATATACTTATTACATGAAGGCTATGTGCCAGTCAGATGAGGGCCGTATGAATGCCTTAGTGAAGCTGTCTGAGGGGTCTTACGTGGCCTGATGGACGACGCGGGATTTCTCCAGGAGGTATTCTGAGATTTGCGCTCCGACAACGGTCCCCCCGCAGGTAAACTTCATCTCCAGGTATTTCCCGAAGCGGCTGGAGTTGTCGTTGATAGCGGTGCATGCGTTCCCAAAAGCCTCCACCAAGTTATTGACCAATAGGATCTTCTCTTGGAGGGATCGATTATTGGCCTGCAAAGATGTGGACGATCAGCATGAAAACGTATCATTTTAAACGATGAGTAACAATAAAGGCATGATCTGCAATGGTGCACTGTGACAGGCAGAGTATCATGTGTGCTGTCACAAGTGAACATGAAGTGCCGTAATTACATTCTGTCATTCTTACGACCGTATCTCACCTTTCCAAGCACTGTGAGCTGCTCGACCAATAGATGGGCGCTCTCTGTCTTTCCTGCACCACTCTCTCCACTGATAACAATGCACTGCACAGAAACAACCAGTCCCCAGTTACTATGGTATTCTGGTCTACTGACATGTTGCTATGCTTGTACAGCAACATAGTGGAACGTACTGTATCATTCATACATTACAGTTGACACGGACTTGTGTACCTGGTCTGCGTTGTACGACACCATGGACTGGTAGGCTATGTCAGCGACGGCAAAGATGTGTGGCGGGTTCGCGGTGCGTTTCGCTCCGATGTACATCTTTGTGTACTGTGCAAGGAAAATGATAAGGCACATGTAAGGGGATTACATTTGAATTTGATACCAACAAGTTAGCTACACTATATGCAGCTAAAATGGGCTGAATCAAATACAACTTTCTAGCTGCCTTCTAGTGTAGCAAAAAGATAAAGCGATTAAAGACGTGGAACTTTGGAGCATAATATGTCTTTTTTTTTAAACCTCCCTCTTTGAGCTGGATGTGTCATTGTGTAGTTCATACATGCCTAATCTATGAGCATAATTATGATCTTACATCAATTAGCCACGAAATCCCTAGTTTGAAAGCGACTGTTTTCTGGAAGATATGACATTTTCTTTAGATTTTCCCACACGTGGGCCAGCCCCCTAGCAACTCGAGTTCAACCAATGAGCTTCAGCCCCTCGCCAATTGAGGGACAGCTAGCAAGAGGCACATCATGCACCCACAGTAGAGCGAGAGTGAGCCATTTACTTTATGTTCATATTCCTTTTATTAATTCTAATTGTTGTTGCATTGTTGAGAAGGAACCAGCAAGTAAGCATTTCGTTGGACGGTGAACACCATGTGTATACCACACATATGACTAATAAAACTTGACGTGGTACCACTTTTGGCTCGTGATCGCTACTTTCAGAACTATTTTCAGAACTACTGGCTAGAAAGTATATAAAAGTACCGGAGAATCTCTTCAAGCAATTTCCAAATGTGTTTATTCCTATTATAGTGCAAGACACACACTCATCAGTGCAGTTGCTACTATTCTAAGTAATGACTAGTTTAATTATGTACAACATGCCACAATGGACAATATAACTTAACAATAGTATCCCGGCATTTTGTCTTGAAGGGTTCAATTCCAAAAACATCAGCAGTTCAGTGAGACAAGCAACATTTTTCCAGAACTGCATAAACTCTAAAAAGAGAGGTAGTGAAGAAACCGTGTGATAAGTGGAACAGTGTGGCCAGTGAAGAGAGAGAGAGAGAGAGAGAGAAAGAGAGAGAGAGAGAGAGAGAGAGAGAGACAGAGAGAGAGAGAGAGAGAGAGAGAGAGAGACAGAGAGAGAGACAGAGAGAGAGAGAGAGAGAGAGAGAGAGAAGAGAGAGAGACAGAGAGAGAGAAGAGACAGAGAGAGAGAGAGAGAGAGAGAGAGACAGAGAGAGAGAGAGAGAGACAGAGAGAGAGAGAGAGAGAGAGAGAGAGAGAGAGAGAGAGAGAGAGAGACAAGAGAGAGAGAGGAGGAGAGGAGGAGAGAGAGAGACAGAGAGAGAGAGAGACAGAGAGAGAGAGAGAGAGAGAGAGAGAGAGAGACAGAGAGAGAGAGAGAGAGAGAGAGTGAGAGAAAGAGAGACAGAGAGAGAGAGAGAGAGAGAGAGAGAGGAGAGAGAGAGAGAGATTGAGAGTGAGAGACAGCGGGAGCGTGGAAGGGAAAGAGGAAATGGGGCACTGAGGCCCTAATGAGATACGGTCGGGTACATTCAGTAGTGTCTGTTTGACCACATTAACACACACGCTCGCAGGAATACACACAGACAGACAAACACACAGCGCACACACAAATACACACACCTGTGGGCTATACAGCTCCATCTTGTGAAACGGGTTAACTGCAATGAGGATGTCTCCAACGTAGGTATAGATCTGGTCCTTGGCATAGCGCCTCTGAAGCTGCTCTGTGACTGAATTCTGGGAAGAGATCAAACATGCGCATTCAGTATTGTGACATTCAAAGGTAATAATTGATGTTTGAAGAGACGTCATCACAGTATTTCAGTATCAATTGACGAGGGCCTCGGTTTAGAGCAATGAATACTGAGGAAACATTGCAGTAAGATTAAACACTTATTAGGATTGCTTACAGTATGCTGGCAAATTGGCAATATATCTGTCAGTGTAAATAAGCATTAACAACGTAACAAATGTACACTGTCATTTTTTACATGAATATGAGAATCTGGACTCAGATCCGTTCATCATCTCCACCTTGATTCCATTAGGTATTGTGCTGAGATCATACATTCTCTTTCCACCCCCTCCCTCGACCCAGACTAGGAAATAAACAAAACCAGCCATGTAGAAGAATGGGCAAAAATATCCCAAGGCGACTGAGCAATTTGTATGTTTCAATATGTCAATGGAGCACCCAGCTTTGATAAATCACCCTAAATGTGTTTGGTACAAATATTGCTATTTTGCTTCTATATTCATTTAATACTGGTGTAGAGACTAGAGGGAAGTAATTCTGATAGGAAACACTGTCCTAACCTAAACTGTGGGTGGTTATTAATAACCTACACTCAGAAAAAAATGGTGCTATCTAGAACCTAAAAGGGTTCTTTGGCTGTCCCCATAGGATAACCATTTAAAGAACAATTTTGGGTTCAAGGTAGAACCCTTTTGGGTTCCAGGTAAATCCCTTTCCACAGAAACCCAAAAGGAACACAAAAGGGTTCCATCTGGAACCAAAAAGGGTTCTCCTATGGGGACAGCCGAAGAACCCTTTTGGAACCTTTTTTTCCAAGAGCGTAGGTCAGGTATGGCCGCTTTGATGGGGATGGAGGCAACAAAAAATCTGAACTCATCATGAGGGGCTGCATTGGCTCATGGGTCTGTGTACCCACATCCATACCCACACATGCAGTCAGAGCTGGCCCTTGCCTTTTGGGGGCCCTAGGCGGTAAAAAAAAGCCTTCCCTGTAGCTCAGTTGGTAGAGCATGGTGTTTGCAACACCAGGGTTGTGGGTTCGATTCCCACGGGGGGCCAGCACAGAAAAAAATGTATGATATGTATGAAATTGTATGAAATGTATGCATTCACTAATGTAAGTCGCTCTGGATAAGAGCGTCTGCTAAATGACTAAAATGTAAAAAATGTAAATGTAAAAATAAATGTTGCTTCCGTTTTGGGAAATATATCCGTGGGCCTACAAAATGGGATGTCGGCACCAGTTGCCCCTCCCTGACCTAGTTTATTAATACCGAGTGAGAATAAATATAACCACCTTGACACTGATTAACACAAAGCCGATTAAATTTTTTTGTGTGGATCTGAAAGGATTGGCTAGATTTGAGCAATTTGGCTAACAATTCCACCTATCGGCTAACGGGAAGCTATTACCGTGTTGATAATACATATCCGATATCTTCAGCCAATTTAATCTCTTACCTCATCAAGTACTTCCAGGGTGACAAGGTCATCCACTTCGTCGGGGGTGGGGCTTGATGACATCATTTGACCACCTTTCTTGGTGTGGATGCGCTCATGCCTACAACACAGGATGCAATATAAAGTCTAAAGCAACTAGTTGCATCTAAACAACTAACTTATAACAACAACATAGCTGATAAGTGATTGCAGTAGATTAATCCAGCATTTAACAATGGCTTCACATAACATTCCTCTATTATGTTATTTTCTTATTTTCTCTTATTACTTTCTATCTACTTAAATTAAACAAATCTCCCACATAAAAATACTACAGTTTACTATAGAATACTACAGTACTTACTATAGAATTCTGTAGTAAACTGTAGTATACTGTAGAATACTATACTACACACTTTAGTATTCCTCGATCATGTGTAGTACTTACTATATCATTTTGTAGTATACTGTAGAATACTATAGTAAATACTACAGTGTACTAGTTTGCAAAAACACTACAGTCCGCAAAAACAATGCCGTTTTTTAAAACTATATTACAGTATTTAATTTGCATATACCCTGCTCATTCTCCTCCCCCCATATTACAATTTGGACCACCCATAAGTGAGAAACCTATAGTTCATGCCAATATAGACCATATTGTGTTCCATACAAATTATAGACAAGAGCAGAAGCACTGTTTAGACCCTAGTCCTACATACCTACAGGTTATGGAACATTTTGATCTTTTAGTATTTCTCCAGTAGGGTTCCTCAAGGAGAAAGACCCCATTTCTATGTCATAGATAATAAAACAAAAACACTTTAGTAAATATTACAGTAATGTCCCCAAAAACACTACAATAAATAATACAGTATACTACAGTCCGCAAAAACACTAGAATAATTACTATAGTAATACTACAGTATTTTTTTCATGTAACTGAGTCAGTCTAGATCGAATCGATCTAGATCAGGAGTCTCCAAACCCTGTTACTGTAGGTTTTCACTCCAACCCCAGTTATAACTAACCTGATTCAGCTTATCAACCAGCTAATCATTAGAATCAATCAGGTGCACTAGACTAGGGTTGGAACAAAAACCTACAGGAGGTTAGCTCTCCAGGAACAGGGTAGGAGAGCCCTGATCTAGATCTATTCAAGCTGTGCTTCTACACTAGCTTTTTGCCCACGATGACAATTTAGCTGCATGGCTGTCCAGTCCCTCCTCTCCTGTTTGTCCTTTCACCTCTCTTGAGTGTGACTCCAAGCAAGCGTTTACCTCCCCAGGCGGATAAAGGTTGAGGCTGACCACAACAGAGCTTGACCAACTCTTAAACAAATAAATGGTTGGTCCCCACTGATCCTATTGTTATTGTGTCTAACTGACTAGTAGCTCCTTTTCCTGTTTTTTCCTTCCTTGCCTTGAGTGGTGCCACGACATGTCGCAATCCACGCTGTCTGACTCTACTGGCTGATTGTGCTAAACCTGATTGTAAAATGGTGCTGAACATTTAATTTTAAACTTTATTTAACCAGGCAAGTCAGTTAAGAACAAATTCTTATTTTCAATGACGACCTAGGAACAGTGTGTTAACTGCCTTGTTCAGGGGCAGAATGACACATTTTGACCTTGTCAGCTCAGGGATTCGATCTTGCAACCTTTGGGTTACTCGTTCAACACTCTAACCACTAGGCTACCTGCCGCCCCTTTGCTGGTGTTTTTACAAACATTTTCCAGTCCACGCTCGACCAGCAACACATGCCAGTATTGTGGAAAAACTCAATAATTATACCAATTCCTAAAGCATCTAATCCCTCTGTGCTGAATGACTACCACCCTGTCGCCTTGACATCCTTAGTAATGACAAAATTGTGAAAAGTCATGTTCTCAGCTCCACCCAGAAACTCCTCGACCCGTTTCAGTTTGCTTATCAGCCCAGCTTAGGAGTTGACGATGCCACTCTTATACTCCTCAACATGGTCTACAGACATCTAGAGGGTGTACTCTCCTCAACATGGTCTACAGACATCTAGAGGGTGTACTCTCCTCAACATGGTCTACAGACATCTAGAGGGTGTACTCTCCTCAACATGGTCTATAGACATCTAGAGGGTGTACTCTCCTCAACATGGTCTACAGACATCTAGAGGGTGTACTCTCCTCAACATGGTCTACAGACATCTAGAGGGTGTACACTCCTCAACATAGTCTATAGACATCTAGAGGGTGTACTCTCCTCAACATGGTCTACAGACATCTAGAGGGTGTACTCTCCTCAACATGGTCTACAGACATCTAGAGGGTGTACTCTCCTCAACATAGTCTATAGACATCTAGAGGGTGTACTCTCCTCAACATAGTCTATAGACATCTAGAGGGTGCCAAATCCCCTGTCAGAGTTTTGTTTGTTGACTTTTCTTCTGCCTTCAACACAATCCAGCCTTCCATTCTGGCACAGAGACTCATTCAGGACTTCTCCTTAGATTTGGGGCTGGTTTTGTGGCTGTTGGACTTCCTGAGCCAACGATCACAGCGGGTCAAAATAGGTCCCCACGTGGCAGACATTCGCACCACCAACATAGACTCTCCTTGTACACTAATAGTTGTACTAGTTCCCATCCTGACAGACACCTCTCTAAGTTCGCTGATGACACTGCCTTGATCAGCCTGTTGCATGATGATGAGGAACACCACGGCCCGGTCCTAAATGACTTTGTAGAGTGGTGTGACGAATCACACTTAGTCCTCAATACCAACAAGACCAAAGAGATGTGCATAGACTTCAGAAAGCGTACAACACCTACCTCTGCAACATCTATCAGAGGTCCGAACATAGAGATTGTAGAGGAATACAAATATCTGGGTGTCCTCTTGGACAATAAGCTTCAGTGGAGTAAATGTACAGACCTGATCTACAGAAAGAGCCAACAGAGACTGTACTTTCTCAAAAAGCTGGCATCTTTTAATGTTGACTGTACTATACTGACTCTGTTTAACAAATCTTTCATTGAGAGTATTTTAACTTTTGTATTGTTTGTTGGTTTGGCAATGCCACTGTCAGTCAGAGAAATATGCTGACAATGATTATCACCACAGCAAGTAAGGTACTTGGAGTCAAACAGACAGGCCTGGATGAGATCTTTAAGGTCAGGGGCCTCTGCACGGCTCACAAAATCATTTTAGACCCAAGCCACCCCCTGTACCCGGACTTTGAACTACTCCCCTCTGGGTGCAGGTATAGGGCACCCCTCAGCAGGAAAAACAGAACTAGACAATAATTTGTGCCAGGTGTGATATCCCTCCTAAATGGCTCGGGCTAATGTTCCTATCCACCCAGTAAGGCCAGCAGGCTAGTCTTTTTTTATTGCTATGTAACTGTTATGAAAATTGTATTGTCAATTTGTTTTGTAATTAAACACCACTTTACATGACAGTGCAACAACATTTCCCTATGGGGACAATAAAGCCAGTAAAGCTGTGACAATGTCATTTTTCACGCTATTTGATTGGTCTTACGTTGTTTGATTTGTTAAAACAGGGGTGTAGGTTGTAAAAACGACAGTCAAAGTTAGACATGGAACAGAAGAAGGAGAAACGAACAACACGTCTACTCTCCAAAGGGTCTAGCCTGACTAAAACACATCTGGAACACAAGGATGACAGTGTCATCCTTAGATGTCGACAACAATCACGTAGACACAGCACAATGACTTGATTTCAGCAAAGTGCTGGGTTGTGGGTAGGCTACAAACTACAGTCTACAGTTAGGGCTTTGATCAGACAAAATAAGTGGGCAGGTAACTAGCTACCCCTACAACCCCTACAAGGGCATTCATATCCCCTACCTGTCATTACTGTCTGTGCTTCTGTCTGTCTTTCCATGATGGCTTAAATGACAGAAATAACATTACAGTTCATAAGCAGGATATGACATGTAGTTGCAGTGGTTGAACTTGATATCTGGGCTTCAGGGGCCCAACATTCAGTCACTGGTCAAACTTTGAGCCTGAAGGTGACCCAATATCCAGCTGATGTGCAATTTGGATTACTCCAAGAAGAGATCATGCCTATCTCCTCCAATGGCAGACAGTTGCGCAACCAGTAGGAACGTAATCGAATGTAACAGAATGTAAAGTACTGTGTGGAGTAGGTGAAGCTTGAGTTTGAAAGTTACGATGAAATAAATCCACCACATGTTCACATTGGATCACGGCACGGGTCCCTTTTGTAGGTAACAAGTAACATGACTGTCCTATAACATGTAAAACATGCAAGGACATATAAGAATAGGTCTACATGGCCAACAGGGAGACGTTATGAAATACATTATGACATTCATATGGAAGGAGTTCCTAGAATGTTCCATATGTTTTTATTTTAATTTTATATTTCACCTTTATTTAACCAGGTAGGCCATTTGAGAACAAGTTCTCATTTACAACTGCGACCTGGCCAAGATAAAGCAAAGCAGTGCGACAAAAACAACAACACAGAGTTACACATAAACAAACGTACAGTCAATAACACAATAGAAAATCAATGTACAGTGTGTGCAAATGTAGAAGAAAAAGAGCAAGAGGATAAATAATAATATGGGGATGAGGTAGTTGGGTGTGCTATTTACAGATGGGCTGTGTACAGATACAGTGATCGGTAAGCTGCTCTGACAGCTGATGCTTAAAGTTAGAGGGAGAGGGAGATATAAGACTCCAGCTTCAGTGATTTTTGCAATTCGTTCCAGTCATTGGCAGCAGAGAACTGAAAGGAAAGGCGGCCAAAGGAAGCATTGGCTTTGGGGATGACCAGTGAAATATACCTGCTGGAGCGTGTGCTACGGGTGGCTATTGCTATGGTGACCAGTGAGCTGAGATAAGGCGGGGCTTTACCGAGCAAAGACTTCTAGATGACCTGGAGCCAGTGGGTTTGGCAACTAATATGACGCGAGGGCCAGCCAACTAGAGCATACAGGTCACAGTGGTGGATAGTATATGGGCCTTTGGTGACAAAACGGATGGCACTGTGATAGACTACATCCAGTTTGCTGAGTAGAGTGTTGGAAGCTATTTTGTAAATTACATTGCCGAAGTCAAAGATCAGTAGGACAGTCAGTTTTGCAAGGGTATGTTTGGAAACACGAGTGAAGGAGGCTTTGTTGCAAAATAGGAAGCCGATTCTAGATTTAATTTTGGATTGGAGATGCTTAATGTGAGTCTGGAAGGAGAGTTTACAGTCTAACCAGACAGCTAGGTATTTGTAGTTGTCCACATATTCTAAGTCAGAACCATCCAAAGTAGTGATGCTGGACGGGCGGGCGGGTGCGGGCAGCGATCGGTTGAAGAGCATGCATTTAGTTTTACTTGTATTTAAGAGCAGTTGGAGGCCACGGAAGGAGTGTTGTATGGCATTGAAGCTCGTTTGGAGGTTAGTTAACACAGTATCCAAAGAAGGGCCAGATGTATACAGAATGGTGTCGTCTGCGTAGAGGTGGATCAGAGAATCACCAGCAGCAAGAGCGACATCATTGATGTATACAGAAAAAAGAGTCGGCCCGAGAATTGAACCCTGTGGCACCCCCATAGAGACTGCCAGAGGTCCGGACAAGAGGCCCTCCAATTTCACACGCTGAACTCTATCTGAGAAGTTGTTGGTGAACAAGGCGAGACAGTCATTTAATGCAAAGGTCAGTTGAATCCTGAATACATAGTGCTATGTGGGGCCTTTGTAGCTTTTATCTTTCTACCATTGGCTAACAGAGGCCATCTGCATCATGACGGTACCTTGTCTTCCCAGTGGTTCCTATCTGCTGGTTGAGGTCTATGAGTTCCATCAGCTGTTTCTGCAGGATCCTCTCTCGGCCTACAATCTGTCTGATGAACACATGCTGGAGCAAGTCTAGAACGTTAGGCCTCAGCTCAAAGTCCTTGATCAGACATCTGTGGGTGAGACAGTTGGACAGAGAGAATGTTACTGATGCTCTGGGCCATGCAATCAGCAAGTGAACATTGTGATATTCTGATTCATGCTTCTATTTTAGGGGGTGAATGGTTTATGAAGAGCAAATTTGAAGAGGATAATAAAGCAAGTATTTTGGCCTGTAAATGAGAGGGAATGTTTGCACGTTGGTGCTCTGTAATTAGCAACAACACACACACACACGCACACACACGCACGCACGCACGCACACACACACACACACAAGCCCACACACACAAGCCCACAAATGCATGCACACACGCACACACACACCAACAGACACATGACATACACACACCCAGCTCCCATTATACTCACTTGCAGATGAAGTCGTTAAAGTGGTCCGACCACAGCTCTGGCTGGTACAGGGTAGGGGGAGGGTTTCTGTACGGGGGAAATAATCAAAAGATAAGATAAAATGTGAATTACACAGACTGGGAGGAGAACAGAGGCAACGGCTGGGAGCAGGGTGATGGAATGAAATCTTAACACTGTGCTTCATTTCAGACACCAAGAGAAATCTCAACGTTAAACCTGACACTCACAGGGAGAAACTTTAAGGCCACTTGGATCTAAGCATTTTGGTGAAAAACACCAACAAATGATTTCTAACCCAAACAACACCAGGTTGTACTTGCAGAATGCTGACATAAACTTCAAAATGTTGACAGGTGTTATGCCAATCGGAAATAACACAGTTATAAGACATTATACCCATTATGCAGACTTTCTACTCCAATCTCAAAGTAGCCATAACGAATACAAAAAAGTGGTCCTTTAACAAGCAAATAAAGCCAGACACTGTAGTTATCCCCCCAACCCTGACAAGACAAGACCTCGCCCACTAAGGAACAATATAATGTGCTATAATTCCCTGTCCTGTTTAAAGTGGCTCTTTATAAGAGGGTACTTGGCACAGGTTGTAAGAGTTGATATTGACTCGCTAATGCAGCGGGGCCTTTTCACGTCCGCACTGACAGCGATTCATTGCTGTAATGGGAGGGCATACATCTCCTGGTTATCACACTTAGTTCACACCCCATATAGACAGAGTGTGTGTCAGACATTTAAATGGACTCTGTTCTGCCAACGCTCCCACTATTAAAATGAATTCTTATCTGGAAGACAAACAGGTCTGGAGAAGCTGTGGGGAGAGGAGAGTCAAACATCTGCTATCTAGACCTGGATACTGGAGCTGAATGTGGAATCAAGGAGCTAAGAGGAAACAAGGACACATACTGTAGGGGTATACTGGTGAGAGACTAAAAGGTTTTGACAATTGTTTAAGGACGCAGCCATCAATATTATTGAGTCAAGATAATATCAGTGGTCAAACAAGCTCGTCATATCTCATACAATTCTCATGCAACTAATTCATCTGTGTTATTAGTACAACCTACTCAATGTGATTAAAATGTGGTATTCCGGGAAACATTTGAACCATTCCTATACACTCCTGTATCTTTCTACTCCTCCTCCACAGGCTGTGGGTTCCAGAAGGGTTCCTTGCGGAGGTATGGGGTTTTACCAAGAACCATTTGGATCTGAAGAACCCTTTATGGAAGACAGCGGTTCTTTGTAAGGTACAGGGTTCCACCTAGAACCTTGGTCATCCTAAGAACCGTTTTTGAAAGAAAGGGCTCTTTGATGATTCTTTAGTAGGCAAGAAGGACTCTTTGGAAGGCAAGAATGGTTCTACATAGAAACATATATCATATTTCCCAGCATGCTCTTTTGCAGGGTGGTTTACAAAATTGTTTGTTTAATGTCTGTGTTTTTGCATGTACATTGATCATTGATAGATTTTATGCTACACACAGAAAAATAGCCTACATTATTCTAAACTAATCCAATCTGTTAGTAGTTGGACTTATTGCACCTGTTACTGAGATGGTTGTTCTAGATGGTTGTTCCAGTTAAGATGATTGATTGAGATATTCTCAATATTCAATCTTCCCTACAAAATTCCACTTGTTGGATATCCTATCTCTGGTTGGATTCCAAAACTAATTTAACGTCACTTTGCAAGCCAGCATAATGTGACTTGCAGGCCTGATGTGGCCTGTAAACCAGGAGTTTCCCAACCTCACTGTGTTAATAAAAAAAATATATATTTTTACCTTTATTTAACTAGGCAAGTGTTAGGGTATAATTAGGCCCTCAAATAAAGGCCTTATGATATATGTAATATATTGTCATAACTAATTACATTTTAAAGGCTTGTATGGCTGGTGGAACT